>NW_021171928.1:0-982 GCF_002162155.2 Triticum dicoccoides
CCGGCTCGGGCTGGGCGCCAACGCCCGTGCGCTCTGCCCGCATCCCGCTCCGGCCATGGACACGCCGTGGCCACCGGCCTCTTCTTCCTTCGCCTGGCGCCGTCCACCGCTGGCCCGCGCCCTACCTCGCCCTCCCACGCGCGCCATGGAATGCCCCTGTCGCTGGAGCCGCAGCCTCCATCGACCGACGCCACCACTCTCCGACGGCGCCGCCCTTCGCCGGCGCCGTTCGCTGCCGGCTCCCCCTCGCTCCACCTACCGCGGCCGACGCCACAATGGCCGCGCCCGCTGGAGCCCCGTTCCAGCCTCGCCCGCGCCCGTTAAGCCCCCAGGGGCCTATGACAAGGGGGCCCCATCCCCAGTACTTTAAAAAAAAAGAATTAAAAAATATAATAATAGTAAAATTAATTAATTAATTAATTAATTAATTAAGGAATTAATTAAGTTAATTAATCATGCTTAATTAATCTAATTAACTAGTTAGTTTAATTAAATAGTAATTAGTTTAACTAAGACCTAATTAACCTAAGCAATGTATGACAGGTGGGTCCCACTGGACCCACATGTCAGTTTGACCCAGTCAACTCTGTTGACTGCTGACGTCAGCATGACATCATGCTAACGTCATTAATATATTTTTTCGAATTAATTAAATAATTAATTAATTAAATTCCAGAAATTAATATAATCTTTAGAAAATCATATCTTTTAATCCGTAACTCGGATTAAAATATTTTCAACACGAAAGTTGCTCAGAACGACGAGACGATTCCGGATACGCAGTCCGTTCGTCCGCCACACCCCTCTAACCTATCGAACCCGCAACTTTCCCCCTCCGGCTCCTCTGCCCGAAAACACGAAACACCGGGAATACTTTCTCGGATGTTTTCCCCCCTTCACCGGTATCACCTACTACCGCGTTAGGGCACACCGAACACCGCGTATTGCCTTGTTATATTTTGTGATGCTTTGTTTGCTCTGT
>NW_021171929.1:0-1544 GCF_002162155.2 Triticum dicoccoides
TCTCTCTCTCTCTCTCTCTCTCTCTCTCTCTCTCTCTCCCCTCTCACACACACACACAGTATAGTAGAACACATGCTCCACGCCACCGCCCCCATCAGGCAATCTTCGTTGTGCGCGGCCACCCGGCTCAGATGGGCCAGGAGGCCCTTTCCAGTAATGCCGTGCCATCACGCATGCATCTGCAAGTTTGACTGGTAATGGACACAGGGCCTCTTCAATTATTCATGCATGCGTGCTATGGCCCATGGGTATGTTGATACGATCGCGTCTTGCACCTTGCACAGTTGTATGGCTACCCCTTTTTTCTGATTCTATCTAAAAGAAAAGGAAATGCCTTCCATATTTGTTTAGATAGATAGCTAAGGTAGCTGCTCTTTTCTTTTGCTTGTTTATTATATTTATGTACGAGCGAGTACACGAAGCAGACGTACAAAGCGACACACATTAGAGCATCTACAACCGGACTTAGCAAATTCGGCCCCTCAAACCTCCGCGGACGCGCCCGGGCGCTGACCGGGCACACGCCCACGTCCTCCTTCATCGCCGCCGCCTCCTCCTCCCTCACATCCAGTGGCGGCGCCTCCTCCCGCTCCTCTTCCTCCTCCGCCGACACCTCCTTGAAATTCTTCTCCGGTTCCGGACCTGCTCAGGGAGGAAGAGACGGTGCTAGATTGTGTAGTAGCGGCGGCGTGGGGGCATGGCTAACGGGCTCGAGTGGCGGCGGAGGGAGGGGAGAGGCGGAGGTGCTAAGGGCTGGGGGCGTCGGACGGCTTAAATAGCTGGCTATGGCCTCGGGCGGCGTGCCGGAGCGGCGGCGATGATCGAGGCGCCCGTCGGGACGTCTGGTTTCCCGGTGAGTCCGTGTGGGGCCACGCCGTCAGGCCAACGTGGCAGACGTGCCCGGCGCGCCTCCATATTCGGGTTAGATATGGGGGGTGTCGGTCAACCCGGACGTTTGAGGACCATTTCATTTAAAGGGCCCGTCTGGGTCAAAAAATCATGACCGGGCGGTCTACACAGACGTATGAGGTGCTCTTACATGTACAAACTCGTTGCCAGGAGAAAGTAGTGTCTTCTTTTTTATTTTATTTTATGTTGGCATATGCATGCACAAGACGTGCGAAAGCAACAAGTGTGGCGTACGTGGTGGTGTACATACTAGCCGGGCCAGTAGATATATGGTAATAAAGCCTCGTTCAAATGCTTTTGACGGCCAAATCCATCCACCTCGTCTATATATAGAAGCAGGCATACACAAGGTTTGTGTCTGTCCATCCATTTTACAGTAGCTCTGCTAGCTGGTATAGCCAAGAACCAACACACCCATTCCACCGCGCACGCGCAGGTAGAGGGAGGCTAGGTAGATCGAGATGGCCGCCGCAGGGAACCTCCCCCACCCAAGCCCCGCTACCCTGCTCAACGCCGTGCTGGACGAGTCGGCGAGCCTGGACGACCGGAACGCCCAGTGGACGGAGGAGGCCGCGCGCGAGCTGAGAAACATCGCGGTCGCCGTCCGCGCCAACGCGCAGGCCAGGAACGTCGCC
>NW_021171930.1:0-1269 GCF_002162155.2 Triticum dicoccoides
AGCTGTTGGGTTGACACGGATCGAGACTGGGATTTGTCACTCCGTATGACGGAGAGGTATCTCTGGGCCCACTCGGTAATGCATCATCATAATGAGCTCAATGTGACCAAGGTGTTGGACACGGGATCATGCATTACGGTACGAGTAAAGTGACTTGCCGGTAACGAGACTGAACAAGGTATTGGGATACCGACGATCGAGTCTCGGGCAAGTAACGTACCGATTGACAAAGGGAATTGCATACAGGGTTTGATCGAATCCTCGACATAGTGGTTCATCCGATGACAACATCGAGGAGCATGTGGGAGCCATCATGGGTATCCAGATCCCGCTGATGGTTATTGACTAAGAGAGTCTCGGTCATGTCTGCATGTCTCCCGAACCCGTAGGGTCTACACACTTAAGGTTCAGTTACGCTAGGGTTATAGGGATATGTATATGCAGTAACCCGAATGTTGTTCGGAGTCCCGAATGAGATCCCGGACGTCACGAGGAGTTCCGGAATGGTCCGGAGGTAAAGATTTATATATGGGAAGTCCTGTTTCGGGCATTGGGACAAGTTTCGGGGTTATCGGTATTGTACCGGGACCACCGGAAGGGTCCCGGGGGTCCACCGGGTGGGTCCACCTGTCTCGGGGGGCCACATGGGCTGTGTGGGGGTGCGCCTTGGCCTAATGGGCCAAGGGCACCAGCCCCACATAGGCCCATGCGCCTAGGGTTCAAGGGGGCAAGAGTCCTAGGAGGGTAAGGCACCTCCTAGGTGCCTTGGGGGGAGGGAAAACCCCCCTTGGCCGCCGCACCCCCTAGGAGATTGGATCTCCTAGGGCCGGCCACCCCCCTTGGCACCCCTATATATAGTGGGGGAGAGGAGGGACTTCATACCTGAACGCCCTGGCCTTTGGTTGCCTCCTTCTCCCTCCCCAACACCTCCTCCATCTCCATAGTGCTTAGCGAAGCTCTGCCGGAGTACTGCAGCTCCATCAACACCACGCCGTCGTGCTGCTGCTGGTGCCATCTCCCTCAACCTCTCCTCCCTTCCTTGCTGGATCAAGAAGGAGGAGACGTGGCTGTTCCGTACGTGTGTTGAACGCGGAGGTGCCGTCCGTTTGGCGCTGGTCATCGGTGATTTGGATCACGTCGAGTACGACTACATCATCACCTTGCAAGCTTCCGCACGCGATCTACAAGTGGTATGTAGATGCAAACTCTCTCCCTAGACTCGTTGCTTAGATGAACTCATAGATGGATCTTGGTGAAACCGTAGGAAAA
>NW_021171931.1:0-1551 GCF_002162155.2 Triticum dicoccoides
GGCCGCGGCCGTTGCCGGCTCCCACACCCGCGGGCCTCCGTCGCAAGCGGAGGCGAGGAGGTGGCGGGGTTCTTGGTGGTCGCCGGCGTGGCGAGGGCCGAAGGGGTCGCCGGCACGGGTGTCGGGCGCGGTCGGAGCAGAGGAACGCGGGCGGCGGCGCGGCGTAGGAAGGCGAGGCTGGTGCTGGAGCTTGAGGGCGCGGACGCCATGGCATGCGTCCAGATGACGGCGGAGGGCCAGGGGTGGCTTGGCTTGGTGCTGGAGCTTGATGGCGCGGCCGCCATGGCATGTGTACAGATGACAGTAGAGGGCCAGGCGTGGCTTGGCGTCGCTAAGAGCCACGAGGTCATCGCTGCCGGCCTCCGCGCACCAGCTGCTGCAAACCCCCCTGCGCCGTCGCCGTGGGACGCCTGCGTTCTGCTGCTCCATTGCCGGCACCTGTCCCTGTGCGGCGCGTGCGAACCCGCCGTGAACACCTGCCCTGTGTGCGCGGCCACCAAGAACGCCTCGCTCCACGTCCTCCTTTCTTGACCATCGAACTCCGAGCCCCGGCTGGGATCAATAGGCAACAGTGGGCAAAGAAATTAAAACTGAGAAAGAAGATGATCTTAAAGTGAGATCAAAAGGAGGAAGATGGATGGATGGATGATAATGATAAAAAAGATATGCCGCTGGTGACCAATATAGGACCTTTGTGACGCCCCCGATTCAATCGTACACTAATCATGCACGCAAATGTGTACGATCAAGATCAGGGACTCACGGGAAGATATCACAACACAACTCTACAAATAAAATAAGTCATACAAGCATCATAATACAAGCCAGGGGCCTCGAGGGCTCGAATACAAGTGCTCGATCATAGACGAGTCAGCGGAAGCAACAATATCTGAGTACAGACATAAGTTAAACAAGTGTGCCTTAAGAAGGCTAGCACAAACTGGGATACAGATCGAAAGAGGCGCAGGCCTCCTGCCTGGGATCCTCCTAACTACTCTTGGTCGTCATCAGCGGGCAGCACGTAGAAGTAGGCACCTCCGGTGTAGTAGGGGTCGTCGTCGACGGTGGCGTCTGGCTCCAGGGCTCCAGCATCTGGTTGCGACAACCAGGTAGAAGGGAAAGGGGAAAAAGAGGGAGAAAAGCAACCGTGAGTACTCATCCAAAGTACTCGCAAGCAAGGAACTACACTACATATGCATGGGTATATGTGTAAAGGGCCATATCAGTGGACTGAACTGCAGAATGCCAGAATAAGAGGGGGGATAGCTAGTCCTATCGAAGACTACGCTTCTGGCAGCCTCCGTCTTGCAGCATGTAGAAGAGAGTAGATTGAAGTCCTCCAAGTAGCATCTCCAAGTAGCATCTCCAGTAGCATCGCATAGCATAATCCTACCCGGCGATCCTCTCCTCGTCGCCCTGTAGAAAAGTGATCACCGGGTTGTATCTGGCACTTGGAAGGGTGTGTTTTATTAAGTATCCGGTTCTAGTTGTCATAAGGTCAAGGTACAACTCCAAGTCGTCCTGTTACCGAAGATCACGGCTATTCGAATA
>NW_021171932.1:0-1111 GCF_002162155.2 Triticum dicoccoides
GATGGTTTATTATTAGGCTTCATTTGTTGCTCAAATTCTTTTGCCACAATCTGATTTTCACTCTTATTCGTCTCCTGTTTTGCTTTATTAGCTCTATTAATATCATCTTTCAAAATGGAATCAGGAGTCATAGGAAGCAAAGTAATATTTTTATCCTTATGAACAAGAGTATAGTGATTGTTTCTACCATGGTGTACAGAATTTTTATCAAATTGCCATGGTCTACCAAGTAATAAGGAACATGCTTGCATAGGTACCACATCACAATCAACATAATCAGCATATGTAGAGATACTAAAATGCACACGAACAGTACGTGTTACCTTAACCTTGCCGCTGTTGTTGAACCATTGGATGTAGTAAGGATGTGGATGTGGTCTTGTGCTGAGAGAAAGCTTCTCCACCATCTCCATGCTAGCCAAGTTGTTGCAGCTCCCTCCGTCTATGATGACACGCACAGAACGTTCCTTCACAACTCCCTTGGTATGGAACAAATTGTGCCTCTGATTTTGCTCAGCTTGTGTGACCTGCACACTCAAAACACGTTGAGCAACTAAACATTCATACCTGTCAGCGTCTTCAGGAGCCATGTATTGCGTCTCATGATCAGAATCATCTCCACCATGTTCTTCACGTGTAATAAGAGCCAAAGTCTGCTCATCATAGTCACTAGCGGACTCATATCCACCATCCGCGGTAGCAATCATCACACGCGGAGATTTGCATTCTCTCGCATAATGACCTCCTCCCTTACAACGACGACAAATAATATCACTTGTGTGCCCTGTTGATGCCATGGAAGAAGAAGAACGCTGTGCAGGCCCTGCAGGTGCGCTCTTGGCAGATAATGGTGGTTGTGCCTGTTTTCTTGTATCACGGCTGGAGGTGGCACCGGATGGAGGTGCTGGTGCAGTTGAAGTAGAAGATGCACGTGGTGTCCATGATGAAGGTCGGCCTGCAGAAAAGTTAGTTCGCCCCAATGCTTGTCGATCCTGCACTTCACGTTCAGCTTTACAAGCAAGATGGAATAAACGAGTGATATTAGTATACTCCTTATAGTCTAGAATGGTCTGAATCTCTCTATTTAATCCACCCAGAAAACGTGCAAGCA
>NW_021171933.1:0-1568 GCF_002162155.2 Triticum dicoccoides
GGCCCACTCGGTAATGCATCATCATAATGAGCTCAGAGTGACCAAGTGTCTGGTCACGGGATCATGCATTACGGTACGAGTAAAGTGACTTGCCAGTAACGAGATTGAACGAGGTATTGGGATACCGACGATCGAATCTCGGGCAAGTAACATATCGATAGACAAAGGGAATAGCGTACGGGATTGATTAAATCCTCGACATCGTGGTTCATCCGATGAGATCATCGTGGAGCATGTGGGAGACAACATGGGTATCCAGATCCCGCTGTTGGTTATTGACCGGAGAGTCGTCTCGGTCATGTCTGCTTGTCTCCCGAACCCGTAGGGTCTACACACTTAAGGTTCGGTGACGCTAGGGTTATGAAGATATGTATATGCAGAAACCCGAATGTTGTTCGGAGTCCCGGATGAGATCCCGGACGTCACTAGGAGTTCCGGAATGGTCCGGAGGTAAAGAATTATATATAGGAAGTGCTGTTTCGGGCATCGGGACAAGTTTCGGGGTTATCGGTATTGTACCGGGACCACCGGAAGGGTCCCGGGGGTCCACCGGGTGGGGCCACCTGTCCCGGGGGGCCACATGGGCTGTAGGGGGTGCGCCTTGGCCTAGATGGGCCAAGGGCACCAGCCCCTATAGGCCCATGCGCCTAGGGTTTCCCCCTAGGAGGAGTCCTAGTGGTGGAAGGCACCCCTAGGTGCCTTGGGGGGGAGGGAAACCTCCCCTAGGCCGCCGCCCCCCCTAGTAGATCTCATCTACTAGGGCCGGCCACCCCCCCTTGGCACCCCTATATATAGTGGGGGAGAGGAGGGACTTCATACACCAGCCCCTGGCGCCTCCACCTCCCCCCGTTACGTCTCTCCCTCGTAGTCTCGGCGAAGCCCTGCTGCTGTGACGCCCTGCATCCACCACCACGCCGTCGTGCTGCTGGACCTTCATCAACCTATCCTCCCCCCTTGCTGGATCAAGAAGGAGGAGACGTCTCCCGTCCCGTACGTGTGTTGAACGCGGAGGTGCCGTCCGTTCGGCGCTGGTCATCGGTGATTTGGATCACGTCGAGTACGACTACATCATCACCGTTCTCTTGAACGCTTCCGCTCGCGATCTACAAAGGTATGTAGATGCATCTAATCACTCGTTGCTAGATGAACTCCTAGATGATCTTGGTGAAACGAGTAGGAAAATTTTTGTTTTCTGCAACGTTCCCCAACAGTGGCATCATGAGCTAGGTCTATGCGTAGTTCTTCTTGCGCGAGTAGAACACAATTTGTTGTGGGCGTAGATTTGTCAACTTTCTTGCCGTTACTAGTCCTTTCTTGCTTCAGCGGTATTGTGGGATGAAGCGGCCCGGACCAACCTTACACGTACGCTTACGTGAGACCGGTTCCACCGACTAACATGCACTAGTTGCATAAGGTGGCTGGCGGGTGTCTGTCTCTCCTACTTTAGTTGGAGCGGAATCGATGAACAGGGTCCTTATGAAGGGTAAATAGAAGTTGACAAATCACGTTGTGGCTTTAACGTAGGTAAGAAGACGTTCTTGCTAGAACCCTAATTCAGCCACGTAAAA
>NW_021171934.1:0-1515 GCF_002162155.2 Triticum dicoccoides
TATAGTATTTATTATATTACGGTATCTACCTATGTTACTCTAACCCTCTCTCTCTTCTTTAATTATATGCCACATCATCATGTTTGCTATTCCTGAGTGCATGATACCGGCTATGATAACCCCACTATGGCCAGCCTAATATTTCTTCCCACGGGAGCTGATACTCCCCTCCCTTTGCCACCCCATGGATCTCGTCGTTGACCGCTCCGGCGTTGCAAAACGGCTCGTCGACTGTTGTCGGCGCTGCACGCCAAGGGCGTCGGGGAGGGGGGGGGGCGCTATGCAGCAGCTCATCGACTTTTGCAGCGCTGCAAACAAGACGGCTGAAGGATCATCGACGCTGCGATGCAACACTCTCCGGTGTTGCTAGAGTTCGAGGAGGCGTCGCCGTGCTGTGGGAGGGTGGTGTCGTTAGCGCTGCTACGGCGAAGCTGCAATGCAGCACACGCGTTGATGCGACCGTTGATCTCACCGGTGGGCAGAAGCTTCAACGCAACATCCATGGTGTTGCGTGGGTGACAGAGCTGTGATGCAACTGTACTGTTGCAAACGGCGGACCTCATTGGCAGAGCTACAGTGCAGCATGGATGGTGCTACCACCAGCGACTTCACCGGCGACGGAGCTGCAGTGCAGCGTGGATGGTGCTGCCACCAGTGACCTCACCGACGACGAGCTGTAGTGCAGCGTGCTGCTATCGTCTCATCGTGGCGCGACAGAGTTGCGATGTAGCGCATGTACTGCAGGGACCAGGAAATCTCACCGACGGCGGAGCTCCAGTGCAGCGGGCATGGTGCTACCCGCCATCGACAGAGCTGTAGTGCAGCGGACGTGGCGCTGCGTGCCGGCCGGCGGAGCTGCAGTGCAACATGCCGGTGGGCACCGGAAATGCAGTGCTACTGTCAATCCGCCAATGGAGGGTGCGGGTGCTGTGGTTCAGCTTTGCTGCATTGACCAATCGACCGGTTCGTGAGCAATGGATCCGACGGCCCAGGACCCGACTCCTAGAAAATCGGTCGGTTGATTTGTAGCAATCGCCTTTTACTATTAGTTATCCCAATCCAGCATGATGGTCTCATGATCGCAAAGCCGCCGGTGCATCCAAATGAGCCGCCACACTCTCCTACAACTACATCCAGAAGGGGCTCCTCTTCCGCAAGCCCTCGTCCTGAGTCAACGTCGCCGACCACCTGACATCAAGAAGATATTTGCTCAGATTCTCTCCCATTGATGCCACATCTTTGAAATTTACTGAGCATTATTCTCTTGGAGTGAAGTGCATCATAGGTTCTTGAACTATTTCAGAGGTGTCACGTAGATTCTCGAACTATGAAAATCGTTATCCAGGTCCTTAAAGTGCAATATGTGTGTTATCCTGGTCCTCAAACTGTTTCAAAGGTGTCACATTAGTCCTTAAACTATTTCGGAGGTGTCACATGTATACACTTATTACACTTCAAGGATTTTTGAGGACCTAGATGACATTTTTCATAGTTTAAGAACTTATGTGAGACCAT
>NW_021171935.1:0-1017 GCF_002162155.2 Triticum dicoccoides
TCGATTGTTTACTTTGTTCCCCGAGCTGGGCAACTTGTTTCCCGCTTTTTTTACTTTCGGCCTTCTCCCGCTCTTTGTTCTCCTTGAACATGAGTGCCTGCCTGCGAAGTTCACGTGCATAGTCGTTAGGCAGATTCTTCGCGGCTTGGGACGGTGTGCTCAAAAATGACTTAGCCCACTTCTTTTGCTCATCAGAAAATACTGGCTTGGGCTCGGGCTCTGTTTTCTTCTTGCAGTCCGCCTTCCATTTCTCCAAATCAGCAGCCGCGGCCGCGTCGACTTCCTCGGCACTACGTTCCCAAGGCCTTGTGGGGAGAGGCTTCAGTGATGGCTCCGGTACCTTTGTGGTCTTAGGTACATAAGGGTCCGGGTTAATAATCCAGGACTGCTTCTGCTTCTTTGCCGGAGGTGGATTGGGGGGCGGCGTCTGATCACCCACCGGACGAGGACTGGGGGGCGGCGGCTGATCACCCGCCGGACGTTGTGGACTAGGGGGCGGCGTCGGCTGACGTGACGGAGGTGTAGGTGAACCGCCACCACCACCACCACCACCACCACCGTAGGGGGGTGGACTTGTTGTCCTTGGCGCCTCGCCTGGAAACTTGATAAACTTCTTTTGCCATAGAATGAAATGGCGCTTGACATCTCCAAGTCTTTTCTCCCCTTCAGGTGTAGCAATGTCAATCTCCAGGTCCTCAAACCCTTGGACTATGTCCTCCACCGTGACACGAGCATAGCCATCTTGAATGGGGTTGTTGTGGTGGAGTGCTCCAGGTAAACATGGTAAAGCACTGCCGATGGCTACCTTCATGGACATGTTCCCGATAGGATAATACAGATGACATTCTTTCATCTCCTTTATATCGTCCACGGGGTAGCGAGGAGGCTCCGATGAAGTAATTTCGACCACCAGAGGCTCCGGTGCAGTAATTTGGACCACCAGAGGCTCCGGTGGGGCCTCCGTGGAAGCCACGCTGCTTCTCCGCTGCTGGCTTCCGAGATCCGCTGGATGATCTT
>NW_021171936.1:0-1398 GCF_002162155.2 Triticum dicoccoides
GAGCACGATCAACCTGACCACGAGGGTCTGTTTCCTGCGAGCAAACGAAGAACAAGCAAGAAACTAAGATTGCAATCTGGATATTGCGAATATAAGATGAAAGCTTTATTGATCAAGGTGGGGTTCTGTGACGCCTTTGTCTGGTCGTTGAACACAAACGAAGTACGCGAAGTTGCAGCTATGGCGAACTTTTAATCTAAACAAAACCCAAAGTCTAAACGGTGCCCTAAGGGCTGTATATATGGAGGAAGAGAGGGGGAATTTCGTGGCCCTTGGTGGAGGGGTCCGAAATCAACCCTATCTCTTGTTTCCCCACACATACGGACTCTAAAAATAGCCTATACTTATGTATTTCGAAATTACATGGGCCTGGCCCAATAAAAAGGTGACGCATCACCTATAATAGCCTCGGGACGAAATTTATGAAGTGGCATCTTGTATATTTCGTCCATGGCTTCATGCACCCATTACGGTGGCTTCAAAGTCCTGAAATCATCACTTGTAACTCCGTTCTTGTTCCCCTTGCGCATGGCATCATCTCCATGCTTGTTCTTGCTCCAATGTTCATCCTTCTCCAAGCTAGGCCCTTCATTTGTAAGCAAAACAAATGTATCCAATTTAGGCAGCATCATATTCTCATGAACATTAGAATCATTACCAAGAAACGAAAGTACCTGATAATTTAATTGGCGTGCGCGAGCTCTAGTAATTGGTCCCGTATATGTAGCAGTAGGGGCTGTGGGTGTAACAATGGTATTGATGTCTGCAGAAAAGTTAGTTCGCCCCAATGCTTGTCGATCCTGCACTTCACGTTCAGCTTTACAAGCAAGATGGAATAAACGAGTGATATTAGTATACTCCTTATAGTCTAGAATGGTCTGAATGTCTCTATTTAATCCACCCAGAAAACGTGCAAGCATAGCTTCATTCTCCTCAACAATACCACATCTAATCATGCCAGTTTGTAATTCCTGATAATATTCTTCTACAGAATTTTTCCCTTGTCTTAAACGCTGCAATTTTTGAAGCAATTCACGTTGATAATATGATGGAACCCAACGCGTACGCATAGCAGTTTTCAAAGCAGCCCAAGTAGTTGGAATAGGATATAATCTACAATGTTCAGACCACCATACACATGCAAAACTAGTGAAAGCACAAACAGCAGCAGCAACTCGTCTCTCCTCAGGATATTGTAAACATGTAAATCGTTGTTCAGTTTCTAACTCCCAAGTAAGATATATATCAGGAACATATCTACCCTCAAATGGTGGAATATTCAATTTCAGTTTAGGAATATGGACATCATCTCGTACCTGAGGTGGTGGTGCAGGCCTACCATTACGAATATATACCTGAGGTCGACCTGCTGGTGGTGGTACAGGTGGCTGCACGTAG
>NW_021171937.1:0-8314 GCF_002162155.2 Triticum dicoccoides
GTTGGATTTCCCCGAAGAGGAGAGGATGATGCAGCAAAGTAGCGTAAGTATTTCCCTCAGTTTTTGAGAACCAAGGTATCAATCCAGTAGGAGACCACGCACAAGTCCCTCGTACCTACACAAAATGATAGCTCCTTGCAACCAACGCGATTAGGGGTTGACAATCCCTTCACGGTCACTTACGAGAGTGAGATCTGATAGAGATGATAAATAATATTTTTGGTATTTTTGGTATATAGATGCAAAGTGAAAAGTAAAAGGCAAAGTAAAAACAAAGCAAGTAATAAAGTAATGGAGATTGATATGATGAGAATAGACCCGAAGGCCATAGGTTTCACTAGTGGCTTCTCTCAAGAGCATAGATATTCTACGGTGGGTGAACAAATTACTGTTGAGCAATTGACAGAATTGAGCATAATTATGAGTATATCTAGGTATGATCATGTATATAGGCATCACGTCCAAGACAAGTAGACCGAAATGATTCTGCTTCTACTACTATTACTCCACTGATCGACCGCTATCCAGCATGCATCTAGAGTATTAAGTTAAAAACAGAGTAACGCCTTAAGCAAGATGACATGATATAGAGGGATAAATTCATGCAATATGATAAAAAAAACCATCTCGTTATCCTTGATGGCAACAATACAATACGTTCCTTGCTGCCCCTTCTGTCACTGGGAAAGGACACCGCAAGATTGAACCCAAAGCTAAGCACTTCTCCCATTGCAAGAACTACCAATCTAGTTGGCCAAACCAAACAGATAATTCGAAGAGACTTGCAAAGATAACTCAATCATACATAAAAGAATTCAGAGAAGATTCAAATATTATTCATAGATAAGCTAGATGATAAACCCACAATTCATCGGTCTCAACAAACACACCGCAAAAAGAAGATTACAACGAATAGATCTCCACGAGAGAGGGGGAGAACATTGTATTGAGATCCAAAAATAGAGAAGAAACCTTCTAGCTACTAGCTATGGACCCGAAGGTCTGAAGTAAACTACTCACACTTCATCGGAGGGGCTATGGTGTTGATGTAGAAGCCCTCCGTGGTGGATGCCCCCTCCGGCGGAGCTCCGGAACAGGCCCCAAGATGGGATCTCGTGGATACAGAAGGTTGCGGCGGTGGAATTAGGATTTTGGCTCCCCTTCTGATCGTTTGGGGGTACATAGGTATATATAGTAGGAAGGAGTACGTCGGTGGACCAACAGGGGGGCCACGAGGTAGGGTGGCGCGCCCTAGGGGGGGCGCCCCCCACCCTCGTGACCGCCTCTTTTGTTCCTTGGAGCAGGGTCCAAGTCTCCTGGATCACGTTCGGTGAGAAAATCACGTTCCCGAAGGTTTCATTCCGTTTGGACTCCGTTTGATATTCCGTTTCTTCGAAACACTGAAATAGGCAAAGAAATAGCAATTCTGGGCTGGGCCTTCGGTTAATAGGTTAGTCCCAAAAAGAATATAAAAGTGGAAAATAAAGCCCAATATAGTCCAAAACAATAGATAAAGTAGCATGGAGCAATCAACAATTATAGATACATTGGAGACGTATCAGGCATCCCCAAGCTTAATTCATGCTCGTCCTCGAGTAGGTAAATGATAAAAAAGAATTTTTGATGCGGAGTGATACTTTGGCATAATTTCAATGCAAATCTTCGTAATTGTGATATGAATATTCAAAACCGAAAGATTCAAGACAAAAGTTCATATTGACATAAAAATAATAATACTTCAAGCATACTAACTAAGCAATTATGTCCTCTCAAAATAACATGGCCAAAGAAAGTTATCCCTACAAAATCATATAGTCTGGCTATGCTCCATCTTCCCCACACAAAATATTTAAATCATGCACAACCCCGGTGACAAGCCAAGCAATTGTTTCATACTTTAATTTTTTTAATCTTCACACAATACATGAGTTGAGCCATGGATATAGCACTATATGTGGAATAGAATGGTGGTTGTGGAGAATACATAAAGAGGGAAGATAGTCTCACATCAACTAGGCGTATCCATGGGCTATGGAGATGCCCATCAATAGATATCAATGTGAGTGAGTAGGGATTGCCATGCAATGGATGCACTAGAGCTATAAGTATATGAAAGCTCTACAAAAGAAACTAAGTGGGTGTGCATCCAACTCGCTTGCTCACGAAGACCTAGGGCATTTTGAGGAAGCCCATCACTGGAATATACAAGCCAAGTTCTATAATGAAAAATTCCCACTAGTATATGAAAGTGACAAAATGAGAGACTCTCTATCATGAAGATCTAGGTGCTACTTTGAGGCACAAGTGTGGTAAAAGGATAGTAACATTGTCCCTTCTCTTTTTCTCTCATCATTTTTTTCTTCTATTTGGGCCTTTCCCCCTTTTTTTTGGCCTCTTTTTTTATCTTTTTTTCCGTCCGGAGTCTCATCCCGACTTATGGGGGAATCATAGTCTCCATCATCCTTTCCTCACTTGGGACAATGCTCTAATAATGATGATCATCACACTTTTATTTTTCTTACAACTCAACAATTACAACTCGATACTTAGAACAAAGTATGACTCTATATGAATGCCTCCGACGGTGTACCGGGATATGCAATGAATCATGAGTGACATGTATGAAAGAATTATGAACGGTGGATTTGCCACAAATACGATCACAATGGAAAGTTGCATGGCAATATATCTCGGAATGGCTATGGAAATGCCATGATAGGTAGGTATGGTGGATGTTTTGAGGAAGATATATGTTGGGTGTATGATACCAGCAAAAAGTGCACGGTATTAGAGAGGCTAGCAATGGTGGAAGGATGGGAAAAAGTGCGTATAATCCATGTACTCAACATTAGTCATAAAGAACTCATATACTTGTTGCAAAAATCTAGAAGTTATCAAAGCAAAGTATTACGTGCATGCTCCTAGGGGGATAGATTGGTAGGAAAAGACCATCGCTCGTCCCCGACCGCCACTCATAAGGAAGACAATCAATAAATAAAGCATGCTCCGAGTTCATCACATAACGGTTCACCATACGTGCATGCTACGGGAATCACAAACTTCAACACAAGTATTCTTTAAATTGACAACTACTCAACTAGCATGACTCTAATATCACCATCTTCATATCTCAAAACAATTATCAAGCATCAAACTTTTCTTAGTATTCAACGCACTCAAAAGAAAGTTTCACATATCTTGAATACCAAGTATATTAACATTAAGCAAATTACCATGCTATTAACAACTCTCAAAATAATCTAAGTGAAGCATGAGAGATCAATAGTTTCTTTAAAACAAATCCACCACCGTGTTCTAAAAGATCTAAGTGAAGCACTAGAGCAAAAATTATCACGCTCAAAAGATATAAGTGAAGCACTATGAGCAAAACTGTCAAACTCAAAAGATATAAGTGAAGCACATAGAGTATTCTATGAAATTCCAATTCATGTATGGCTCTCTCAAAAGGCGTGTACAGAAAGGATGATTGTGGTAAACTAACAAGCAAAGACGCAAATAATACAAGACGCTCCAAGCAAAACACATATCATGTGGTGAATAAAAATATAGCTCCAAGTAAATTACCGATGGAAGTAGATGAAAGAGGGGATGCCTTCCTGGGCATCCCCAAGCTTTGACTTTTTGGTGTCCTTGGATTATATTGGGGGTGCCATGGGCATCCCCAAGCTTAGGCTCTTTCCACTCCTTGTTCCATAATCCATCAAAAGAATTCACCCAAAACTTAAAAACTTCACAACACAAAACTCAATAGAAATCTCGTGAGCTCCGTTAGAGAAAGAAAAACAAAAGACTACTTAAAGGTACTGTAATGAACTCATTCTTTATTTATATTGGTGTTAAAACTACTGTATTCCAACTTCTCTATGGACTATAAACTCTTTTACTAGCCATAGGTTCATCAAAATAAGCAAACAACACACGCAAAACAGAATCTGTCAAAAACAGAACAGTCTGTAGTAATCTGTAACTAACGCAAACTTCTGGAACTCTACAAATCCTACCAAAATAGGAATTCCTGGAAAATTTGTTTATTGAACATCAGCAAAAAGAATCAACGCAAAACCACGTTCGTGTGATTTACTAAAATTATATTCGTGCATGGAAAGTTTCTGTTTTCAGCAGAATCAAATCAACTATCATCATAGGTTATCCTATAGGTTCTACTTGGCACAAACACTAATTAAAACATAAAACCACATCCAAACAGAGGCTAGATGGATTATTTATTCCTAAACAGAAGCAAAAACAAAAAAATAAGAAAATAAAATTGGGTTGCCTCCCAACAAGTGCTATCTTTTAACGCCCCTAGCTAGGCATGAAAGCAAGGATAGAAATAGGTAGTGCCGTAGTAATAAGATAGATCGGTGAAACTCATTTCATATTCTCTATGTTCGGCAGCAAGTTTTCTTTGAGGCAAGCAAAAGTCATCAAAAGGGCTAAATTTAATAGGGCAAAAATCCCCAAGATCAATTTTAGGAGGTATAGGTTCCTCTTTTGGCCCTTCAGAATGCACAACCAAAAGAGTACTACACGCGTGCACCTAGGGGGATAGATTGGTAGGAAAATACCATCGCTCATTGGTAGGAAAAGACCATTGCTACCTCTTGAGCACTGCGTTGGATTTCCCCGAAGAGGAGAGGATGATGCAGCAAAGTAGCGTAAGTATTTCCCTCAGTTTTTGAGAACCAAGGTATCAATCCAGTAGGAGACCACGCACAAGTCCCTCGTACCTACACAAAATGATAGCTCCTTGCAACCAACGCGATTAGGGGTTGACAATCCCTTCACGGTCACTTACGAGAGTGAGATCTGATATAGATGATAAATAATATTTTTGGTATTTTTGGTATATAGATGCAAAGTGAAAAGTAAAAGGCAAAGTAAAAACAAAGCAAGTAATAAAGTAATGGAGATTGATATGATGAGAATAGACCCGGAGGCCATAGGTTTCACTAGTGGCTTCTCTCAAGAGCATAGATATTCTACGGTGGGTGAACAAATTACTGTTGAGCAATTGGCAGAATTGAGCATAATTATGAGTATATCTAGGTATGATCATGTATATAGGCATCACGTCCAAGACAAGTAGACCGAAATGATTCTGCATCTACTACTATTACTCCACTCATCGACCACTATCCAGCATGCATCTAGAGTATTAAGTACAAAACAAAGTAACGCCTTAAGCAAGATGACATGATGTAGAGGGATAAACTCATGCAATATGATAAAAAAACCATCTTGTTATCCTCGATGGCAACAATACAATATGTGCCTTGCTGCCCCTTCTGTCACTGGGAAAGGACACCACAAGATTGAACCCAAAGCTAAGCACTTCTCCCATTACAAGAACTATCAATCTAGTTGGCCAAACCAAACGGATAATTTGAAGAGACTTGCAAAGATAACTCAATCATACATAAAAGAATTCCGAGAAGATTCAAATATTATTCATAGATAAGCTGGATCATAAACCCACAATTCATCGGTCTAAACAAACACACTGCAAAAAGAAGATTACATCGAATAGATCTCCACGAGAGAGGGGGAGAACATTGTATTGAGATCCAAAAAGAGAGAAGAAGACATCTAGCTACTAGCTATGGACCTGAAGGTCTGAAGTAAACTACTCACACTTCATCAGAGGGGCTATGGTGTTGATGTAGAAGCCCTCCGTGGTGGATGCCCCCTCCGGCGGAGCTCCAAAACAGGCCCCAAGATGGGATCTCGTGGATACATAAGGTTGCGGCGGTGGAATTAGGATTTTGGCTCCCCTTCTGATCATTTGGGGGTACGTACGTATATATAGGAGGAAGGAGTATGTCGGTGGAGCAACAGGGGGGCCACGAGGCAGGGGGCGCGCCCTAGGGGGGGCGCCCCCCCCTCGTGACCGCCTCTTTTGTTCCTTGGAGCAGGGTCCAAGTCTCCCGGATCACGTCTGGTGAGAAAATCACGTTCCCGAAGGTTTCATTCCGTTTGGACTCCGTTTGATATTTTGTTTCTTCGAAACACTGAAATAGGCAAAAAACAACAATTCTGGGCTGGGCCTCCGGTTAATAGGTTAGTCCCAAAAATAATATAAATGTGGAAAATAAAGCCCAGTATAGTCCAAAACAGTAGATAAAGTAGCATGGAGCAATCAAAAATTATAGATACGTTGGAGACGTATCAACCATCGCTCGTCCCCGACCGCCACTCATAAGGAAGACAATCAAAAAATAAATCATGCTCTGACTTCATCACATAACGGTTCACCATACGTGCATGCTAGGGAATCACAAACTTTAACACAAGTATTGTACCAATCCATAATTACTCACTAGCATGACTCTAATATCACCATCTTTATATCTCCAAACAATCATAAGGAATCAAACTTGTCATAGTATTCAATGCTCTTTATATGAAAGTTTTTATTATATCCCTCTTGGATGCCCATCATATTAGGACTAAATTCAAAACCTAAGCAAATTATCTTGCCGTTTAGAGACTCTCAAAATAATACAAGTGAATCATGAGAGTTCAACAATTTCTATAAAATAAAACCACCGATGTGCTCTAAAAAGATATAAATGAAGCACTAGAGAAAATTGCCTAGCTCAAAAGATATAAGTGAAGCACATATAGTATTCTAATAAATTCACGATTCATGTGTGCCCCTCTCAAAAGGTGTGTATAGCAAGGATGATTGTGGCAAATTAAAAATAAAAAAAATCATATGATACAAGACGCTCCAAGCAAAACACATATCATGTGGTGAATAAAAATATAGCCTCAAGTAAATGTGCCGATGGAACAAAGACAAAAGAGGGGATGCCATCCGAGGCATCTCAAAGCTTAGATGCTTTGTTGTGCTTGAATATTACCTTGGGGTGCCTTGGGCATCCCCAATCTTAGGCTCTTGCCACTACTTATTCCATAGTCCATCAAACCTTTACCCAAAACTTGAAAACTTGACAACACAAAACTCAACAAAAAACTCATGAGATCCATTAGTATAATAAAATAAATCACCACTTTAGGTACTATTGTGAACTCATTCTATATTTATATTTGTGTAATATCTACGGTACTCCAACTTCTCCATGGTTCATACCCCCCGATACTACCCATAGATTCATCAACATAAGCAAACAACACATAGAAAACACAATGTGTCAAAAACGGAACAGTCCATAGTAATCTGTAAACCTTGTATACTTATGTAACTCCAAATATTCTGAAAACTTAGGAAAACAGAGGCAATTCATATATCAATCTTGTGTAAAAAATTCAGAATTTTTCCATGCTCAAGTGAATTTGTACAATTATGTTACTGGACGCAAAAGTTTCTATTTTTCAGCAAAACCAAATCAACGATATACCAAAGTATCCCAAAGGTCTTACTTGCTCAAACACTAATTACTACAGAGGTAATAATGTGTTATTATTGACATATTTTGTTTAAGGCCCCTAGCTAGGCATAAAACATAGATCTAGGTATTATCATCTTTGGTATTAAATCCATAAGTAGCCCTCATAATAGATTCATATGGAAACTTAATTTTCTTTCTAGGAAAGTGTTCCATGCCCTTCCTTAACGGAAATTGAAATCTAATGTTTCCTTCTTTCATATAATAATTGCACAAATTGTTCTAAGGAAAGGTCTACAAAGAATAGTAGGACATGTAGGATTGCAATCTATATCAAGCACAATGAAATATATGGGCACATAATTCCTATTTGCAACAATAAGAAGATCATTAATCCTTCCCATATGTTTCTTAATAGTGGAATCCGCTAGCTGCAAATTCAAAGAACAATCATCAAATTTATGAAAACCTAGCACATCACATAAAGTTTTGGAATGGTGGAAACACTAGCACCCAAATCACCACAAAGCATTGCACTCATAATCTTTAATTTTAATGTTAATAGTAGGTTCCCACTCATCATAAAGCTTTATAGGGATCAAAACATCCAACTAAATTTTTTCTTCAAAAGATTTCATCATGGCATCAACGATATGTTTAGTAAAAGCTTTATTTTGATCATAAGCATGAGGTGAATTCAGCATGGATTGCAACAAGGAAATACAATCTATCAAAGAACAATTATCATAATTAAAATCCTTGAAAAACAAAAGAGTGGGTTCATCCTACTTAAAGTTTTGACCTCTCCAATCCCACATTTATCAATTTTTTCATTAAGATCTATAAACTCTGAATCATAGGGACACCCTCTAACTAAATTTGAGTCATCTCCAGTCCCATATTTATCAATTTTTATATTACAAAACAAAGATTCAATAGGA
>NW_021171938.1:0-1391 GCF_002162155.2 Triticum dicoccoides
CTCATGCTAGTGGGTTTCATCTATTTACTGTGGAATGACAGGTCATGCAGAGGATAAAGGGGTTCAGCTACCGCAGCAAGTAACAGTTGAATCGATGTTGTCCTAATGCAGTAAAAGAGAGCAGGAGCGAGAGAGTGGGATTTTATCGGAATGAACAAGGGGGTTTTGCTTGCCTGGCACTTCTGAAGATAACATTGAGTCTTCATCAGTGTCAACGATCACATCATCGGTATCACGTCTATCGAGAGGGGACAAATACCGGCAACATAGAAGGGAACACAATCAATGCAATGCACAATATGATGCATGATCATGACATGGCAAAATGAATGTGTTTTGGGCTAATGCAACTAGCAACAGATTAAATGAAGTTGGTTTGAATACAAGATTCAAATTCAAACTCCACATGTGATTATTCAAATGCCATTTAATTGATTTGTGCTAAACAGCAGCTATAAGTTGTTCTAACATGCATGAAAATGGTACTGATGGATTCCTTGAATTTTTCTGATAATTTTTCATATATAATTTATTTAACTTGGAGTTACGGTTAATTTTCTATGATTTATAGAAGTTTTAGCTATTTTCTGAAATTATTAAATCATTTAAGATTATTTAAATTCCAGAAAGGAATTATTGCGTCAGCCCCACGTCACAGTGACGTCAGCAGGGTCAACTGGGCTGGTCCGGGTCAAACCTGACCAGTGGGGTCCACTGGTCAGTGACACAGTGCTGCCCAGGGTCAATGACAGGTGGGTCCGGCCAATGACCACGTCAGCAAAGTCAACCTGACGCGTGGGGCCACTATGTTTAACCTAAACTAACAGAAGTTTAAGCCGTGGTTAATTAAGGGCGTGGGGCCCAGCTGTCAGTGTCACAAAGTGGTGGTTAGTGGCTAATTAAGCCAGCCACGTCAGCTGGCCGGAGATTTGCCGGCGACGACCACAGAGCACGGCGGGGGCACGCCGGACTTGCGCTAAAGGCGACGGAGGCGGCGGCTGAGGGCACCGGGGCGTAGCCCGGGCTCTCCCGCATCTGATGGGGTAGGTGGGAGGCTACGGGAACGCCGGGGCTCGCCGGAACGGAGCTCGCGGCGGCGCCGGGGTTCGGTGAGTGCGGGGTTGGCGCTGTGGTGCACGGGAGGGCGAGTTAGGATATGCGTTAGGCTCCTGGTGGCTTCCTGAGTGCGGTGACACGCTCCGAAACGAGCTCAAGCGGCTGCAGTGACGGCGGTGACGAGGTCAGCGGCGGCCGGAGTTCGGCCGCGGCGGAGCTATGGCCTAGAGCTCGCAAACGCGAGGGGAGAGAGAGGGGTCCTGCACGGAGGCTCACCGCGGAGCTGTAGGGAGGGTTAGTGGGCTCGGGGGCGGCCGGAGTGCAGCGAATCGACG
>NW_021171939.1:0-1176 GCF_002162155.2 Triticum dicoccoides
ATTATTGTGTCTCTTCGCCGTGAATTTTGCATGACCGACCTTGGCTCTCTTCATCATTTTCTTGGGATCGCTGTGTCTCATTCTTCCTCTGGCCTTTTCCTTTCTCAACGCCAATACGTGCTTGATCTTCTCTCTAAGGCCGGTATGACCGACTGCCACCCCTGCCGCACACCGGCTGAAACGGGTTCCAAGCTTTCCTCCGATGGTGAGCCCCTCTCTGATCCTACCCTGTACCGCAGCATCACCAGAGCTCTCCAATACATGACTCTAACTCGTCCTGAGATTACCTATGCCATGGAGCAAGCATGTTTATTCATGCATGATCCTCGCCTTCCTCACTATAATCATGTCAAACGCATCCTCCGCTACCTCAAGGGCACCCTAGATCATGGCCTTTCCATTAGACCATCCTCCCCAACTTCTCTCACAGCATACTCTGATGCAGACTGGGCTGGATGCCCGGATACTCGTCGATCCACTTCCGGTTATCGTGTGTATCTGGGTGATAATTTGATTTCATGGTCGTCAAAACGACAGCTCACTGTTTCCAGGTCCTCTGCCGAAGCTGAGTACAGGTCCATCGCTTATGCTGTTGCTGAAACCGTCTGGCTCCGTCAACTCCTCACCGAACTGCACCGGCCACTTCACCAAGCTACCATCATCTACTGTGATAACATCTCTGCTGTTTACATGTCTTGTAACCCTGTGCAACATCGTCGTACCAAGCACATAGAGATAGATATACACTTTGTAAGGGAGAAGGTAGCTCTCGGTGATGTACGTGTTCTGCATGTTCCCACGAGCGCGCAATTTGCCGACATCTTCACCAAAGGACTGCCCACTGCTGCATTCGTCGACATCCGAGCCAGTCTCAATGTCGTCGAGCCAGACGCTGACACTGCGGGGGGGGGGGTGTTAGCCAGGTGACTTGGTCACCGCAGTTTCTCCACGACTCTCGCACGATCTCGTGCACGTGCTAGTTCTGGTTGGGCCTCGGCCCCCTATATGTAATTCGATGTGTATCCTGTAAGTCATTAAGGAAAGTACTCAATCAGTTTTCACACGGGAAAGCACGGGAGCGGCGGCAAACGACACAAATCGAAAGGGGAAAGCCAGGGAATCGGTAGAGGGGCTCACCCCGGTGCTCATGGATGAGGTTGGGAGGTCGGGGGGAGC
>NW_021171940.1:0-1025 GCF_002162155.2 Triticum dicoccoides
CATGACTATCTGTTGATCACAACGAGCTAGTCAACTAGAGGCTCACTAGGGACATATTGTGGTCTATGTATTCACACGTGTATTACGATTTCCGGATAATACAATTATAGCATGAATAAAAGACAATTATCATGAACAAGGAAATATAATAATAATACTTTTATTATTGCCTCTAGGGCATATTTCCAACAGTCTCCCACTTGCACTAGAGTCAATAATCTAGTTCACATCGCCATGTGATTAACACTCACAGGTCACATCGCCATGTGACTAATACCCAAGAGTTTACTAGAGTCAGTAGTCTAGTTCACATCACTATGTGATTAACACTCAATGAGTTTTATGTTTGATCATGTTGCTTGTGAGAGAGGTTTTAGTCAACGGGTCTGAACCATTCAGATCCGTGTGTGCTTTACAAATCTCTATGTCATCTCCTAGATGCAGCTACCACGCTCTATCTGGAGCTATTCCAAACAACTGTTCTACTTGGAGCTATTCTAAATTATTGCTCCATTATATGTATCCGGTCTCTCTACTCAGAGCTATCCGGATAGGTGTCAAGCTTGCATCGGCGTAACCTTTACGACGAACTCTTTTACCACCTCCATAATCGAGAAAATTCCTTAGTCCACTAGTTACTAAGGATAACTTTGACCGCTGTCCTGTGAGCCATTCTTGGATCACTCTTGTACCCCTTGACTGACTCATGGCAAGGCACACTTCAGGTGCGGTACACAGCATAGCATACTGAAGAGCCTACGTCTTAAGCATAGGGGACGACCTTCGTCCTTTCTCTCTATTCTGCCGTGGTCGAGCTTTAAGTCTTAACTTCGTACCTTACAACTCAGGCAAGAACTCCTTCTTTGACTGGTCCATCTTGAACACCTTCAAGATCATGTCAAGGTATGTGCTCATTTGAAAGTATTATTAAGCATTTTGATCTATCCTTATAGATCTTGATGCTCAATGTTCAAGTAGCTTAATCCAGGCTTTCCATTGAAAAACACTTTCAAAATAACCCTATA
>NW_021171941.1:0-1758 GCF_002162155.2 Triticum dicoccoides
TGGAGTCGAGATGCCTCCGCTCTCCTCTCGTACTCTTCTGCCTCCTCTCTGGTAATAACATATCTTCCTTTTGTCTGTGAATCAAAGAAGGCATGAGCACGGAGTGTAATACGGAAAACACATCATTTATCAAAAATTAAACGATATAAGAGAGGTGATTCAGGCCTCTCGACAAACTGGTGCGAAGCCATAGAGTCATAATCTAAATATGCAGGAGGCAACTCCATATCACCCTCACGAATGTCTATCTCAAGAAAACGAGCTAAGCGGGTTGCATAAATTCCTCCAAAGAAATCTCCATTATGTCTATTATGATGCAACCTACAAGCTACAATGGCTCCCATATGATAAGATTGGTCTCCTAACACAGCACTCCTAAGAATGCTAAGATCAGGGACACACATGTGACATGCTTCATCCTTAGCATTTATGCATCTACCGATGAAGAGAGCAAAATAATGTATAGCAGGAAAGTGAATGCTCCCTACGGTAGCCTACGTTATATCTCTAGATTCCCCCACAGTTATACTAGCAAGAAAATTTCTAAATTCAGATTTAGGGGGATCCCTAACACTACCCCATGATGGAAGTTCACAAGCAGAAGTGAAATCCTCTAAGTCCATGGTATAAGATTTGTCATAGAGATCAAACATGACTGAAGGAGAATTACGCGAAGATGAATACTCAAACCTCCTCACAAATGAACTTGTGAGATCATGATACTCGGGGCATTTGTTAGCCTCAAAATCCTCAAGGCCGGCATTGCGCAAACATGCTTTGAATTCTTCTTTAATTCCCGCACGGTGCATAAGATTTTCTGAAGGCCATTCGCAAGGCCGTACTGGAGCGTCTCTTGGTGGATCCTCGTCAGCATCGCGCATAGCAATCCTGGGTCCTTGCTTCTTAGAGGAACCACCTTGGAACATCTTCCTAAGCATATTGTTTTTCTTGCGCTCGACAACAATGGCCGCGCTGACAACAATGGCCGCGCTGACAACACGTGAATTAGCAGCCACGTACAACAACGGCTCTTTCTCCACTGGAGCAGGGAAAACCGGCGGCTCAGCGAGCTGTTTCTTCAAATCCTCAAAAGCAAAGTTAGCAGCGTCACTCCAGACAAAGTCATTCGTGTTTTTCATCATCTGATACAAAGGCATGGCCTTCTCTCCTAACCGGCTTATGAACCGGCTTAAGGCAGCGACGCGACCCGCCAGCCGCTGGACGTCATTGATGCACACTGGTTTGGCCAGAGACGTGATTGCCTTAATTTTCTCCGGGTTAGCTTCAATACCTCTATTAGACACCAAAAAGCCCAAGAGTTTGCCAGCTAGGACTCCAAAAACACACTTGGCCGGGTTAAGAATCATCTTGTAAACTCGGAGGTTATCAAATGTCTCCTTCAGATCTATTACCAAGGTTTCTTCTTCTCTGGATTTCACCACTATATCATCCACATAAGCATGCACATTACGCCCAATTTGATTGTGAAGGCAATTCTGTACACACCGTTGATAAGTCGCCTGGGCACTCTTAAGCCCAAAGGGCATAGACACATAGCGGAAGGCTCCAAACGGAGTGATGAAAGCTGTTTTCTCCTGGTCCTTAACTGCCATCTTGATCTGATGATAACCTGAGTATGCATCCAAAAAACTCAAACGCTCACAACCTGCCGTAGCATCAATGATCTGATCAATACGAGGGAGAGCAAAAGGGTCAGCCGGACAAGCCTTGTTCAAATCGGTGTAATCCACACACATA
>NW_021171942.1:0-3755 GCF_002162155.2 Triticum dicoccoides
CCCAACACTTTTGCGACATCACCAATGTTGCAGAAGTTTCTCCCATAACATTAGCTATGTTGCAAAAAGGTGAAGATGAATTATTATGTTTGCAACAAAACCTGTGATAAAAAATTTGCAACAAAAACCTGAGTTGCAAAAAAGTTATGCAACAACACAAAACCCAAGTTGCAAAAAATTCTTTCTACAGAAATTTTCTGCAACAAGACCTATGTTGCAATGATGGAGGGCGCTGATACGCCAGATCTGACAGCCCGCGAGCTGGCCGAGCCAGAGGGACGCATAGCACGCCCCATCTGAATTTGAACTAAATATAGCTTTTGCAGATAATTCTTGTTCCTTATGAGGACCATATCTCAATGGACTTCTCAACCATACAGACTTAGCAAAGAACACATCACATGCAAAGTACCTTGCCGATTTTGTCCCACAGCATGACACTTAAGTAACACACACATAGACAACATCTTGGTCATCGGCTCTGGATCCATATATGACAAAATGTGAAAGTAAGTTAGTCATTGAGCATATTTGATCTATTATCATAACACCATCCTTTACGGAAGCAACAAACCATGCGTATTTAACTTTCATATATAACCATTATTTCTCCTAATTTCTTAAGCTTAATCATATCTTCGTTGATGCTATGCACCTTCAATGTAAACCAGTTAATTAGAAACCGTCAAAGTATCAATAAATAGGGTACACATTAACCTTGCAAAATGCATCTCCATGTATCACAATCTATAGATATAGTGTTACCATGACTTTGTGTAATCAAACAATAAAAGTAACCACAACAATGATATATTAAATATATAGAAAAAAATACATAATCGTGAAGCTCCCCATGCCCCCTACAACCCACGAATCACCTCAGGTCCTTGTAAGGCATAAAAATACACTCACAAAAATCAAAATGAAAATGAAAATAGAATTACTGAAAGCAGCCTTCAACATGTGGTGAGACCTTGTACCTCCTGCACAAAGAGGAGATGTAAATCTGAAAGAAGAAATGCCAAACACATTAGATGGCAAGAAAAGAAGTAAAAATAAGTGTATATTTCACATATACTATAGTAGCCTCAAACATTTTTATCCCTCGGAAATGGAGTAGAATATTAAATCCCGTAGTGAAAAAAAGTAATGTATCAAAGCACATACTCCCTCCGTTCCAAAATAGATGATTCAACTTTGTACTAACTTTATTATAAAGTTGGATCATCTATTTTGGAATGGAGGGAGTATGTCCCAAGCTGATGCAGCTGTGCACTATACAACTCATCCACATGCAAGCAGCGGCAACAAGCACACACGCCATCATCCGCGTTCCAACCAGCAGCAGTGGCATCTCCCGGGATTCATTGACTCGACTTTGCAGGATAAGTAGATTAGGCCTCCTGGATTCTGACTCACCCATGGTAAGCTCAAGTTGGATCCATAATAACCCCCTCATTTAAATAAGTATGTAAGAACATGAACTAGTTTCATTCTTGTAGGGGTGCAGATTACAACAGAGGCTACAAAAATGAAATATAAAGGGAACACCTAATATATTTTTTGCTGAGACAATTAGCAGACAAAATCTGAAGTAATAAGCAATAAGAATAATCAGGCATGCAGTACTTATATAAAAAAACATTTAGCAAGCTCGGAGGACTCATTGTACTACCCCAATAACAGCGAGTTGAGCTAAACCTGAAAGGTACACACATTGTGCATCCCTACTGACATAATTAATTCAATGAAAGCACATTACAAAGCCCATAAAAGTAAATATCATTGTCAAGCCCAAGCCTGGAGTGAAATTCGACAATTCAACTCCTCCTAAGAAGACAATTTATATCCGTGACACCAATCATATTACTTAAAAATACACAAATAATTTTAACAATGAGCGTTTTTGCCTATTCTCATAATTTCATATTTGTTTAAACCCACATATGATAGGTGCTAACTTCGATCTGTAAGAATTATTCCGACTCACCAACAGATCATCACCCTCAGGATCATCATCATATAGTTTTTCAATGCAACTCCTGTGTAGAGCTTTGCACAAGAAAAAACAAACAAACAATAGTTTATTAACTGAATAAAGAGTTAAATGCTTGTTTATCTTCAAGCGGCCACAGAATCATGTTACCTATCAGAGATGAGTACATATATGAAGTTACTTGATCAAAAAAGAATACATATATGATGTTACTGAGCCGGCTGTTGAATGATAGCATGACGATATTCATGTACTGATCAATAGCTAGGAAGCAAGCAGTAAAAAATAAACAAATAATAGCTCAAGTTGTGGACTGCAAATTGCATTTTTGGGAGTAATTCATAGAAAAAGGATGGATATTTGCATCTGGTAACCATAGGTGAATGCTGAAACAAAGAACCTGGGAACTGTTTGTATTCAAGGCAGGAGGGTAGAAAACTTTTGCGCACCTTCTTTCATATGGATACCATCCAAGTTGTGATTATCATATGCTTTAACCCTTAGAAAGGCCTACAAAGGAGAACCAAAGAGACCATCACGTCACACATGAGTTCATAATAAACTGAATGATGTTACCTTGTTGAGAAAAGGTACCTTTACGTCTGTAGGGACATAATTATACACAAACTAGTCCAACAACTTGACAGTTACTCATACATCTCTTCACCTACGAAGAAGGAATTATGAATCAGAAACCCCATTATTTCAAATCTTCCGCAGAGAAATCACTACAGAATTACTTAGCACACAGTTCCGGAAGAACTAATAGGCACATTTTTGTAAATTTCTCGAGGGGTCATGGTCCTGCCGCTGCAAAAATCTTGCATGGTTTGCAAAAAACCAAAATAATCATCGTCGCTCATGTAAGGGCATGCCTGCAGTCATGAGGTAATCGAATATCAAGTTAGCAACCGCAGGCAAACACAAGGAGCAACCATGAGAATTTTGTATAATTCCTAGAGCATTTTTCTAAGTAAATACAAAATTAGGTCAGGATACAGGGACGGGCCAAAAATAGCTTACTTCGTCAGGTGAAACAAGCCTTTCATCTATCATTACAAGATCCACTTTTCTATTAAAATTATGTTATATTTTTTCCCTGTTTCAAAAACATAATAGATGGTTTGCTAAAGATGATCAATAACGAATGAAGGAATGATGCATGATTTTAAGATAAATTCTTTCTGGGCATACCATCATGAAGTTAAAGTAATATGACGCAACACATACCATATCTACACCAGTTTAGAACCATGTTATGGTTCCTCCGTTCTCAATAAAATTACATGAAGAATCAATTACCTACAGAACTTACAATCTGATGCATGCGTGTTTTTAGTTTCCCACCAACGATGAACCGAAACATTTTATTAGATTGCAAAACTGAAGCATCTTCCGTCTACCGACTTCATCCATCAGGCGGAACAGAAATCCGAATACCATTATGCTCCTCCATCACGGAATCAGATCCACTATCTACGCGTCCAACCACAAGGAAACGTCATTTGGACTTGAGAAGTGCAGCTCTCTTATGAGACAGATAGAAGATCATAGAAAGAAAGAGATGCACGTACAGGTTGCGTTCATCGCGTAACAAAGATGTGGATCGGATGGTGCCCATGATACATACCATGAATGGAGGCCTGGTTCGTCGCCATTGGTTGGAGGCACAGAGCTCGCCACCAGCAGCGGCGGAGGATGAGGGCATGGAGCGGTGGAGGATGGGCGGGGAGGCGGGAGAGGCGGTGAAACAGGGGGC
>NW_021171942.1:5889-9240 GCF_002162155.2 Triticum dicoccoides
GTTTGCTGCAAATCCATCTCCTGGTCACTACTTCCGTCAGTCGTTGTGGTAGCAAAAAAGCTCGCCGGTAGAAGCTTTTTGTCTTGTCGGGTGCAACAAATGAGGCGGACGCCAGCGTCGCCACAGAAAACACTCCAGCCGATGCACCAAAACTACATGCTGGTTCCAGCTTTTTATTTGCCGGTTGTAGCTAAACAAGAAACTGGTGTTGCAATCGGCAGCGACGATCGTCGATGATTTCACCCGTAAGTGGGAAATGCTTCAACCTGCATAGGAAAAGCTTCATCCTGCGGTGGAAAAAGCTTCAACAGGCATGAGGGAAAAGTTTCAAACAGTGGAAGAAAACTTCAAGCATGAAAAAGCTTCAACTTGGTGGTGCAAAAGCTTCAAGCGACGGCGGAAAAAGCTTCAAGCGGCATGGGGGGAAAGCTTCAACCTGCGAAAAAGCTACAACCATAGTGTGTGGGAGTTGCAACCGTGAACTATTTTTGCTGGAACCGGTGACCATGGCGAGCGAGAGGTGACCATGGCGAGCACCACGGTCACCGCGGCGAGCGGGAAACCATGAGGGTGGTGAGCTGGGACTCTGGTCAGGAGGTGCTGAAACCCGTGTCTCTGTGTTCTGGAACTGTTACTACGGCGAACTGCGAGGTTGGATCGGTGTTTTATGCTGGAACCGTGGCTGCCTGGCGAGGATGGCAAGCAGCGGCTAGCTTGGGAAAGAAGTGGAAGGGAGCGGCGGCAAGCAAGTGGCGGCGCGCCGGCGCGGGGTCGTTGGGGTGGATATTACGGGCGCTGATGGGACGGGGAAAGAAGTGAAAGGTGAGAGACGGGGGAAGGAAAGGATGCGGAAGCCAGATCAGATGGCTGCGCTTCGCTGCATCGGGTGGCTACGGTGCGACCGGCCCAACTATTGGGCCGGCGTGCCGGCGCCTAATACTGTCCCAAAAATTATTAGGGCTTAGGTAGTAGAGCGTCGTGGGTCTTGCTATATATGGCCAGTTTTTTTTTTTGCGGGAATATATATATGCCCAGTTTGTTAAGGGCGAGATCAATTTTCCAACGAAAAACTAAAAGAAGATGATTTGAGCTGATGGTCAGACCCATCCATGCATTCTGCGTGGTTCCGATCGGTGTGCAGCCAGAATCTGCAGGCAATTATATTTGTGTACCTCAGTCTACGTCCGTCCCTTCTCGATCTGAGCCTTTAAATATACAGCCTATACAGACCAAATGGACTATCCAAACTGTTAGAAATAATCTTGAGCTGGTTTGCTTGCACAGGTGGTGTGAGTTAACTGAGTTTAGGTTGACTAGCTATCAGGACTTGTACACGTGTAGGTCTATGTTTCCTAGTCAGAGTAGGATTGCGAGTACTACTACGGATAGGTGATAGAGTCCATCACCGAGTCATGTTGAGTCAGGTGCTGCGTGCGTATATACGTGTATATAAGCACGGTAGTGCCGCAGTTTTGGATAAGCGAGGAGGAAAATAGAAAAGAAATAAAGTTAGATCGAGCGAGCGTTTCGACGAGAGATCCATCGAGCCCCGCCCTAGCTTCCACACATCTCATCTACGTACGTAGTCCGCTCGCCTTTTTTTTATCCCCTCGTCATGAGGAGGGTCATGGCGGCGTCACCGCTGTTGCTGCTCTTGCTGGTGTCGCTGGTGTCGACGGCGGCCGCCACCAGCAACACATCGGAAAGCTGGGAGAGGAAGAGGAGCGAGGAGGAGACCCGGCAGATCTTCAGGGAGTGGAAGGCCATGCACGGCACGACCAACAGCTCCCTCGATGAGGAGGAGCAGCGCGCGTACACCATGTTCAAGCACAGGCTCGGCCTCATCGACCGGCAGTGGCATGACCAAGGCTACTCCGTCTTCTCCTGGGAGAGGGGGAGGAGCGAGCAGGAAACGCGCAAGATCTTCGCGGAGTGGAAGGCACGAAAACCAGTTACTACCTACAGCTCCATCGCCCACGAAGAGCACCGGTACACCATATTCAAGGAGGACCTGCGCAAAATCGACCAGCACAACGCTGGCTACGCCATCGGGGTCCACAATAACAACAGATGCCTCAACCAGTTTAGCCATCTCACCCAAGAGGAGTTCGAAGCCGTTTGCTGCGGGTTCTGGCCGGAGGAGCCGTCCGAGGCCAAATTACAGAGGATAGGCGAGATCCAGGAGCTGTTGCGGCAAGCATTTACCCGTCCCTTAATTTAATTCTTGGTTGAAAGGGAATTTACTGGATTGCTTTTTTATTTGTCATCATGTATCTCCAATGTTTTCTATACCAACAAAAGTAGAGGATCTTTTTTAACACAAAAGTAGATGGTTTTCTCATAGATGAAGTTGTTAGGATATATATCTGCTCGCGCGCGCGCGCGCGGTGTGTGTGTGTGTGTGTGTGTTGGCTCATTGTAAAAACTATTTTACTAGAGTTGAGCAAAGTATTTGAAGTGTTTTCGCAACATCTGAATATTGCACATGGCTTCATTATGCAAGATAGGAGAAGGAGCAGAGGCTTATTCTTTCATGCAGGAATATACTGGTGCTGATTGGATTATATTCTTGCCTTGTTTAGGCGCATGGGACACACTACAGTGCTTCTATTTTTCATTTTGGTCATGCCCAGCGCCTCACCGAACTACTATTATTCTGGAAGACTTGCAAAAAGCTTCCAGCACATATTCACGGGGACGATAACAATTGTAGACATGGAGCAGAGCTATTCTGTTGTAAAACAGGAAGTTGTTGCCATCTTGAATTATGCTATCGGTAATCAGAAAGCAGTTCCAACACTAGTACCTTATCGTTTTATCTCATTCTCAGAAAGAAAAAACTTGTTTGAACAATAAATAGTTGTAGTTTCCATGTATGTTTAATCATTGTATTTCTTTTCAATTAGCATGGCGACATTCTCCCCTCGGCAGTGGGCACTTTAAATGTTTTTAATCAATGTTCTGTTATAGCTATTATATCCGGACCTTCATGCATGAATCTGTTGATTTGGCCTGATACTTTGCACCAGGAATATTGTTCCAAGGTCAGGCTACGAACTCTTGTATACACTGCGAAGATGTTAAACAGTGTATAAATGGCTGTATAGAGTTACTGTATATCTCATGTATTGTATCCCTTGTATATGACACCGACACATGGTGTACATGCTAGCGTATACCGGGGAACCGGCCTCGCCAACGCGGTGGGCGAAACTAACTTCGCCGGCCTTCCGAAAGGGCAAGCAAAGGAGCTCGCTGCTCAAATCGCCTCCGGCGTTCAGGCAGTGCAGCTCTCTCGACGAGTACTGGAGAAGGACCAGGTAGAATTCCATGAGATGCGAAGGTATTTCA
>NW_021171943.1:0-940 GCF_002162155.2 Triticum dicoccoides
GGGCTAACAGGACTCCGGTATTCACCGCGTGACATTTCCCCGAAGGGACAGACACAGGAACGAAGAAGGACACATGCCGGCCAGCCTAAGTGTTCCGGAGCAGTAGCAAGCTACCATGGCTCGGTGGAAACACTAGGAGACATTTCCCCGTAAGAGAGGCTACTAAAGATAAACAACTAGATGGTCAGATCCCACACATACCAAGCATTTCAATAACATACACACAATATGCTCGATATGTGCAAATACAACATGGCATCACAACATGACTCTATGACTCAAGTAATCTATTCAATAGGCTCCGAGGAGCGAGATATTACAAACATGGGTCTCATGACCCAACATTCAGAGCATACAAATCAAGCACAAGCGGAAGCTATCATGTCTGAGTACAGACATCTATAAATGAAAAAGGCTAAGAAGCCTGACTATCTACCAGATCCTGCCGAGGGCACAAGATCGTAGCTGAGGTAACAAGCTAAATGTCGAAGTCCACGCGAAACTACTAGTGAGACCGAAGTCTCTCTGCAAAACATAAAATAGGCAAACGTGAGTACAAATGTACCCAGCAAGACTTACATCAGAACTAACTACATATGCATCATTATCAACAAAGGGGATGGTGGGGTTTAACTGCAGCAAGCCAGCTTGACTCGGTGGCTATCCTAAACTACGACTGCAAGCGACTCTTTTGAGGTGGCGCACACGAGTCCACATATTCACCATATCAATACACCACTATGGATCCGCTCCCGTCTCCCTACGAGAACGCCATCCATAGCACTCACGCTTATCTTGCGTATTTTAGAGTATCCACTTTCACTTGTCTATGAACTGATATAAGCAACCCAGAAGTCCTTTTCCGCGGACACGGCTATTCGAATAGATCATATTAACCCTGCAGGGGTGTACTTCTTCACACACGCTCTCACCACTTACC
>NW_021171944.1:0-1640 GCF_002162155.2 Triticum dicoccoides
CGCCTCCCCGACTCCCTCCTCGCCGGTCGCCCCCGACCTCCACCGCGCCCGCTGCCCCTAGTCCCTACAAAGCCCGGTGAGGCCCTCGGCCTCCGTTCCCCTACGCCCGCCGCGCTCGCACACGGCCGTGGCCTCTCCCTAGCTCGCCGGCGTTTTGCCGTCCTTGCTCGCGCCGGTCAACTGCGCCAGCCGCGCCCGTGGCGGCCCTCACGTCCGGCGCCCCTCCGCCGCGGCTCCGTCGCCGCACCACCCGCCCTCGCCGCGCTCGGGACCACGCCTCCCGGTGCCCCTCTCCCCCTCTCTGTTGCAAGTCGCCGCTCCCGACTGCCCCGACGAGCTCCTCCGCGCGCGCCCGTCGCCGTGGCCTCCTCCGGCCTCTCCTGACAGCGCCGCTGCTGGCCGCGCCGTTCGCACCCAGCCGCGCCGACCCGCATCTGCCCCGCGGCCACCCTGCCGGCCACCACGCCACCGCCCTGGTCGGCGCCCCACCGCAGCCCCGGTGGCCTCGCCCCGCTGCAATCCCTGCGGGCGAGCACTCGCCCAGTCGGGCGCCAACGCCCGCCCGATAGCGCCCAAACCCGCTAGGCCTTTGGCCCACTGACAAAGGGGCCCCAGCCCCAGAAACGTTTTTTTTTTAAAAAGGGAGTTTAAATAAATAAATAAATAAAAACAATAATTAAAATAAAACAAATTTAATTAATTAATTAATTAATTAAATTAAGTTAATTAACCTTAATTAATTAATCTAATTAACTTGTTAGCTTAATTAAACAGTAATTAGTTTAACTAAATCCTAATTAACCTAACAGTGTATGACAGGTGGGTCCCACGGGACCCACATGTCAGGGTTGACTCAGTCAACCCCTGTTGACTGCTGACGTCAGCATGACATCATGTTGACGTCATAAAATACATTTTTTTTCGAATTAATTAAATAAATAATTAAATTCCAAAATTGTTAAAATCTTTTAAAAATCATATCTTTTAATCCGTAACTCGGATTAAAATATTTTCAACATGAAAGTTGCTCAGAACGACGGGACGAATTCGGATACGCTGTCCGTTCGTCCGCCACACCCCCCTAACCTATCGAACCCGCAACTTTCCCCCTCCGGCTGCTCTGCCCGAAAACACGAAACACCGGGAATACTTTCCCGGATGTTTTCCCCCCCTTCACCGGTATCACCTACTACCGCGTTAGGGCACACCGAACACCGCGTATTGCCTTGTTATATTTTGTGATGCTTTGTTTGCTCTGTATTCATTACTTCTTCCCCCTCTTCTCTCCGGTAGACTACGAGACCGACGCTGCTGCTGACCAGTTCGACTACGGAGTTGACGACCCCTCTCTCTTGCCAGAGCAACCAGGCAAGCCCCCCCCCTTGATCACCAGATATCGCCTATTCTCCTCTATACTGCTTGCATTAGAGTAGTGTAGCATGTTACTGCTTTCGTTAATCCTATTCTGATGCATAGCCTGACATTGTCGCTACATCTGTTGATACCTTACCTGCAATCCTAAATGCTTAGTATAGGATGCTAGTTTATCATCATTGGCCCTACATTCTTGTCAGTCTGCCTTGCTATACTATCGGGCCGTGATCACTTGGGAGGTGATCACGGGTATATACTATACATAC
>NW_021171945.1:0-983 GCF_002162155.2 Triticum dicoccoides
CTCTCCTCTCCGCCGCCCACGCCGCGCCGCCACACCCACGCCGCGCCGTCGCACCACCCAAGCCGCGCCTCACCCCGCGCCTCTCACCCGCGCCGCCGCCCTTGTGCATCGCCGCCGCGCCCAACGCCGCCCAACCCCGCGCCCTAGTGCCGCCACCGCCACCATGCGTCACCGCGTCGCCGCCACCCTGCGTCAACGCCGCCGTCGCCGCCGTTCGCCGGAGGTACCGCGCCGCGTCTCTTCTTTCCCTCGGTTCGGTTTTTCTTATAAACCGTTCCGATTCTTTTCTTCTCTACCGATTCGTTTTCTTTCCGATTTTTCGCTAAACCGTTCCGGTGTTCTAGATCGGTTTTTCGTTTCGATCTCTTTTCCGAAAACCCTAGATTGGTTTTCGTTCTTCTTTCGGACCGTTCGTCTCAACGAACGTGATCACCGATTATTTCCCGGTTAACGACGTCTCTTCGTATAACCGTTCTTCTTTTTCTTCTCGTCGGATTTATTCCGCGATCGCGATCTCAGATCCGATCTTCGTTCTAGTTTATCTTCTCGCTCGTTTATCGGAATCAGGTGATTCAAGCGCCTGGAGTTTCATCTCGAAACCGCCGTTTCGTCTAATCAACTTGAACAAGCTTTTGCTACAGTAAAATTTTGACCTAGATTCAACTTGCTAGAACCGAGTTGTTTTCTTCCGCCGTTTGTTTTTCGTCGTTTGTTCGGCTCGTTCTTTCTTTGCAACCGGAGTTCTTAAGTTGAACTTTCTGGTTCGTTCTCTTGTTCGATTTTCCCTGTGCATTAGATGAGTACTTATTGTGTGGTTACTATTGCTTGCCTACGATAGATTGACCGGAGTATGACGATTAGATCTATCAAGAGTTTTGAGTGCGAATCATCTTCATCAACATTGCAGGCAAGTAACACTTGATCATATCTTTCCTACTACCCAGTTTTATTGCATTAGATCAAACCCTCAAACACTTGCATTG
>NW_021171946.1:0-1020 GCF_002162155.2 Triticum dicoccoides
AGTTGACCACTGACGTCATGATGACGTCATGCTGGCGCAATAACTATAATTTCTGGATTTAATTTAAATCAGGAAATTCCAGAATATTATTTAAACTTCAAAAATTCATAACTTTTATTCTGTAACTCCAAATTGGACAAATTATATATGAAAAATGATCAGAAAAATCCAATCTATCCATCTGTACTATTTTCATGCATGATCAAACAAGTTAAATTGATGTTTTAAGCAGAACAAGGAAAAGCACTTTAAAAGGCCATATTTGAATTTGAAATTTGAATCCTTGATTCAAATTTGTTCAAACCCTTCTGGTTTTAGTTGCATTAGCCCAATACACTCATTTTGCCATGTATCATGCATGCATCATATTGTTGCATACTGTTTGGTAATGTTTGTGTATCGGTGCTCTCTGCGGCAGGTTCTGTCTCCAAGGAATACCGTGATTACCCTAACGAAGAACCGTATCAGTGCATCGAACCATCAGGCAAGCAACCAACCATTTGATCATATCGATACAATCCCATGTTCTCGCTCCTGCTCTCTTTTACTGCATTAAGACAACGCGATTCAAATTGCTGTGTGCTACGGTAGTTGAACCCATTTCCTCTGCATGACCTGTCATTGCCACAGTAACTAGATGAAACCCACTAGCATGTGTAGGAGTTGATTGAGCCATATGTATGTGTTGTTCCTACCTTGCTATGCCTGCTATGCTTAGAGTCGTGTCAGGTCTGGTTCATCGGGGTGATGGGCTAGAGTGAAATGATTATGTCGGTAATGAGAGTGGTGTGGTGAACACGATTTGGTAAAGGTATCGATGAGAGGCCATGTAGGAGTACATGGTGGGTTGTTTCATTGAAGCCGACCTTAAGCACTGAGATCTGTATGCGTGATTTAAGATACAGCTACTACCATGCATTGGGCCCTGAAATATGACCCCGCTCGACTTCTTATTCACCCTAGCTCTCTGTCCAGGAGTTGCAAGTAGTTTCTGGTGTTTGTAGCCTACTGGAGGCCGTG
>NW_021171947.1:0-1794 GCF_002162155.2 Triticum dicoccoides
TGTTCGTCCTCCTGGCAGAGGAGGAAGAGGACAAGGGGGAGGAGGTGGGCTGGGCCGGCTGGGCCACTGGAGTTGGGCCAGGTGGGCTGCGAGGTAAGCTGAGGTAAAACTCTCTCTCTGCTTTTATTTACATTCTGTTTTATATTTTTCTTCTGTTTTTGTTTTATTTAAATTATTTTGCCACTGTTTTGAATTTTAAAAATAATTCAAACAATGCCAAAAACTCCACTGAATATTTTATATTGCTAGATGGACTTTTCCAAAAGCTTATAAAATATTTCAGGGATATTTGAAATTATATTCTAATTATATGAATATAATTCAAATTCAAATAACTAATGAATTAAATTCAAAGTCCCAAAAATAACTCCTTAAAAATGTTCAATATTTTGGTTGGGACCAGAATCCTTACCAAAAATTATCAAACACTTAAGAGGAGCATTTTGGAGCAATGAATGAGATTTCTAGTGTTTTTGCCCCTCTTTTATTTAGGGTTTTGAGGCTTCCAATATTCCTCAATTCAAGTTTCAAAAATATAGACATGATGCACACATGAAGCTAACCTAGAGCAATGCCTGAAGCTAGGGATGTGACAACTCACCCCCACTAAACAAGAATCTCGTCTCGAGATTCAAGCGTAGGGTAAGGTGAAGGGGAAACGTAACTAGTATAATCTTCACGATCCAGGGTGCACTTCATAGAAACGTTGATTCATTCACCATCATTGTCTTGATGTCTTGCTCTGAGAAATCCTGCCAACATGACATGGAGGGAAGAAGGAGACTCTAGAAGGGTCGATCTCCTCGATGATCGAACAACTCACGGAATGAGACATAGGACCATCTCTCGAGTTGAGACACGAGATACACATCAAGAGGGGTGGAAAGAAACGGATGACGAAGGTTCACTAGGTAGACAACAATTCCACACCTAGGAAGGTGGTAAACGATTGTCAACGTAGCGAGGAGTTGAGTTGCCATGATACCACGACGAAACATCCTGGAGGAGGGTGATTCGTAGATTATTATCTTAAGTGGCAAAAAGAATTACTTTTGATATAGAGATCATTGAGACTCTCTATATCAGCCTAAGGCAAATCACAGCAATCGTTTGGAGGGGGTCGGTAGAATGGCATACTCGGACTTGGATGATGTGGATTACCTTGTTGAAGACAACGTAATGGATGAGTTTGCTTATCACCAGAAATGGAAGAGACCCATGGTAGAATGGCACATTGGCGGTGCAAGCTGGGAACAAAATGCAAATGCTGGGAATGATTCTGGTAACTGGGGAAGAACCCAACACTAGAGAGTTAATTCACTGGTTGAAAAGGTCATAGCATTGCCGAGGAAACTGAGAGCAAACCCGGTTAGTGCCGATGATAACACGTAGGGCTTGTGCGTGCTCTCAAGAACTTGAGCATTTCCACAATCATCAAGGTTTTACCAACATCCGTGTCAAGGGTCCGGTAACACAACTCACTACCATGATGAATGGTGATGGAAGATGCAGATGCAAAGGAAGATAACACCTTCTCAGATTTCACCTTAGCGAAGCCAAGGATCAAAATCTGGATGATCGACCGAGAGACATTTAGCACTCCGCTTCTAATGTTCTCCTTGATGTGCTAGTGTAACCCATTCATAGAAACGGTCTGGTATCTAGAACATCAAGTAAAGGTCGGACTTCGGGAGCACAAGAATCCATAAGGAACAACTAGGGAGGTAAATCCTACGAAATTCTTATGGGGAGGTGGCCAACTTCCTCAAACAAGATACTATAATAATAGGTCTA
>NW_021171948.1:0-1137 GCF_002162155.2 Triticum dicoccoides
GGCGCACCATTGATGTCCCGGTGTCGGTCCGAGCTGTGTAGCTGTACGTGTGCACTAATAATCGATGGCTCCTTGCTTGTGTGTGTTCCTTCGAGATTATTTCTTCGTCCATCCTTCCTCCTCGCCCGAAGAGGAAATGTTGACAAGAGCGTAGGGGATGACCACGATGGATTTAGGTACTGCCGCTCAATCACAACACCAGATCTGGAGTACCATAGGCATGCATGGCGTTGGATGACTCTCCCCGCGGCAGGATTCGTGGCGTCGAGGTCAGATCTACTGCATTCACGGGCGGGGCCGCAAGCGAGTCCGGAACCTACGATGGACCGCTAGTCGAGAGCGAGCTTGCACGGGACCACGACCGGAGCTGGATCCAGAGTGAAACCTGGGAGTGGATGGGTGAACCATAATGGCAGATTGGGTGACTGTCACGGCGGGAGTGGCCTATGGCGTGGAGGAGGGAGCGCGAGTCTCAGGAACAAGACCTAGTGTGCCCTCTCGAGATCTACTCCGTTTTACGAGTTGGGATCCGGAAAAAAAATGCACAACATAGAGAACAAGTGCGAGATGACAAAACGGAAGAAAGACACTTTGATTAGTGGTTTCTAAGTGTGCTGGGTTTTTTTCACAGGGAGGCACATATACCATGCACAGTATAATAGTAGAACCATATATTCATCCATAAACACTGCTTATACAATAACACAACTTATTACCTGAATCATAACGGTACATATATACAGCCGGTCTAAACAATATATGGCCTCAAATCCGGCCGGCTGGTTAATTATATATCACATCTGATCACACTGTGGTTATCAGAGCTTAATCATTTTATTTATGCAATACGCCGTACGTACATGCACGCTCGCATGCATGCATGATGCATATAGCCTAGTACGGGCTCACCCCGGGGAAGTTGCCTGGCGGGTTGTAGCTGCAGATGATGAACACACCGTCGCCGCTGTCGCAGACGACGCGGGCGCAGCCGATGGCCGTCGAGTCGCGCCACACCACCTGCGTGTAGTGCCCGCACGACTCACCCTCGGGCGCCGAGCAGGTGTTGCTGTCGTGGTCGTAGTACTGCTTCTCCGACACCCACGAATTCACGGCGTCCGTCGCCGTCCACTCGGTCCC
>NW_021171949.1:0-857 GCF_002162155.2 Triticum dicoccoides
TTTTAAAGTGCTTTTCCTTGTTCTGCTTAAAACATCAATTTAACTTGTTTGATCATGCATGAAAATAGTACAGATGGATAGATTGGATTTTTCTGATCATTTTTCATATATAATTTGTCCAATTTGGAGTTACAGAATAAAAGTTATGAATTTTTGAAGTTTAAATAATATTCTGGAATTTCCTGATTTAAATTAAATCCAGAAAATCAATTACTGCGTCAGCCTGACGTCAGTGTGACGTCAGCAGGTCAACGGAACTGGTCCAGGTCAAACCTGACAGTGGGTCCCGCATGTCAGGGTGATTAATTTAATTAAAACTTAATTAAAACTAATCCTGTTTAATTAACAGGGCTGGGCCCCACCTGTCATTGACTCAGGGGAGTCAACCAGGGCCCACCCGTGGTCAAACCCGGGTCGGCTGCACCGGCGTTTAGCCGCTGGCGAGCCCGACGCGGCGACGGAAGTGGTTTTGGCCATTTCGGCCACCAAATGGGCCGCGGAGACCACCGGAGGGAAGCTGAGGACAAACCGCAGCTCTTGGCGGAGTCCGTTGAGGTCGGGATGGCCGGAGTTGGCGCCGGCGACGACTTTGGCGGCCACCGGGGTTCGGTCGGAGGTGAACTTGGCGCTAGAGGGTTCGGTGAGGCTCGTGGAGTAGCTAGCTAGGTGCTGCGGAACTTGGTGAGTAAGATGGACACCATCTTGTGGCCGGAGGATGACCGGGAGCACGTCGGCGACGAGCTCCACGGCGGTGGGTGCGGTTGAGCTCCGGGAAGTTGCTACACAGCTCGGGAGCAAGAACGGAAGGGAGGGGAAGATGGCTAAGCTCACAGTGAGTGCGACGGAGTTCTTGGTGC
>NW_021171950.1:0-1562 GCF_002162155.2 Triticum dicoccoides
TCTCTCTGCATGTTTCATTCACACATTGGGATATGTCAAAATGTTGCTTCTATAATGGCTGATGTAGAGTTATGGTTGTTATTGTTACATGCTACAAAGTAATAACTATGAAATGCATTTAGATTCTCATTTGACTGGGATTATGTGAGTTTGAGCATGTTGTGAAGTACTATAGACCGTGTATACATCTTGGGATTCGACAATGATTGTAACTATTGAATTGTATAGACCATTACATTCGAAGTCAATAGCCTAATATATTTATTTCTCAATTTCAACAAATGATTAGTTCACTACAAACTAAGAAAACAAATATGTACTCCCTCCGTTTTTATTTAAGTCCACGTATTAGCATTAGTCAAAGTCAAGTTTTGTAAACTCTCAGAAAGCTTATAACAAAAAATATTAACATATACAATAACAAATAAATACCATTAGATTCATTATTGAATGTACTTTCACATCATACATATTTGTTATGGTAAATGTTTATATTTTTCTATAAACTTGGCCAAACTTTAGGAAGTTTGACTTCGGTCAAACCTAATATGCAGTGTTTACAACTACTACTCGCTACTTGCTTAGCTGAATCACTCAACACGCCACACGGGGAGTCCAGTGTCACAAAATTTTATGGTCGGCGGGAAAATCTCCCGCGACCCTGATTCGAGCAGTCGGAAGTTACCATCATAGCCTTCGGAACAGGCCAACAGATGACGCTTGGTAGGGGGCTGTTTTCGTAACTTCAGGTTCACCCTACCCAGCCAACCCCACCCCGGCACCCAGAGTAGTACACCTGAATACTCCCCAATTTCTATCCCCACCTCAAAATAGACTTCTCCACGGCACCGCAGCCTTCGTGATCCTCCCCTTTACATCGGCGCACTCGTCCACCGCAGCGCATCTGCCTCATCGATGACCTCGTACGCCGCACTGGAGCCGGTCCATCCTCGTCATCATACACGGAGCCTCTTACCCAGTATCGTCTTCCACGGTCTCAGATCTGCTTCCCGGAAGCCGACGCCAAGCACAGAAGTACCACCGTCGTGGACAATCAACCGACTCCCGTTGCCGACCATGACTCACAAAGGCCGCCGCGACCATCGTTCTCCTCCTCGATTGGTAATGTGTGTATTGAATCACTTAGCAGTACATGTGCAATTCCAATTTTGTTCATACCTACCTTTCAAATTTACTGGGTGCCATTGTTCCCGTAAAAGTAATTGGTTATAGCCTCCATTGTCCAAAAGAATATCAGCTTGTAATTGTGCGTCGCTCTTGTATCGCGCTGTGCTTGGGTAGATTTTTCATCTACAACCAGTAGTGTGGCAAATGATGGAAAGGTTTTTAGAACTAGCAAAATGCCCATGCGTTGCACGCATCAAGGTGCATTTGTATGAGTAGTTTATCTTGTTGGAGATGCTCTAACATGGCAGACGAGTGCTTTAATGTTGCCCACAAGATGCGCGAGTATTACTGGTAGTATATTTTTCTTGCCATGTTGATATTTTAAAACCACGAGTGCGAACATGCAGAGGAGCAATGAAGAACAAACACGGGAT
>NW_021171951.1:0-1208 GCF_002162155.2 Triticum dicoccoides
GCCGTGGACAGCGCTGACCGTAGGGGTGGGCTGTGATGCGGTAGGTACGTGGCACGGTGTACCGGATGCCCGTTTGGTATCTCGGGAACCCTGTTCACATTGTTTGGGGCTGTGAGCGAAACTCCGGCCGGATCTCCTCATGGATGGAACCCGAATAGGCGATAAACCTGGACTAGAGACTTGAGTGTTTAGGTAGGTCGTGGTCTACACCCACGTCGGCTTTCGCTTGAAGTCTGCCGAGCACATGTCGTGTGCAGACGCTAAGTGGTGGAAACATGTATGAAGAAGTACACCCCTGCAGGGTTAACATCATCTATTCGAATAGCCGTGTCCGCGGAAAAGGACTTCTGGGTTGCTTATATCAGTTCATAGACAAGTGAAAGTGGATACCCTAAAATACGCAAGATAAGCGTGAGTGCTATGGATGGCGTTCTCGTAGGGAGACGGGAGCGGATCCATAGTGGTGTATTGATATGGTGAATATGTGGACTCGTGTGCACCACCTCAAAAGAGTTACTTGTAGTCGTAGTTCAGGATAGCCACCGAGTCAAAGCTGGCTTGCTGCAGTTAAACCCCACCATTCCCTTGTTGATAATGATGCATATGTAGTTAGTTCTGATGTAAGTCTTGCTGGGTACATTTGTACTCACGTTTGCCTATTTTATGTTTTGTGCAGAGAGACTTCAGTCTCACTAGTAGTTCCGCGTGGACTTCGACGTTTAGCTTGTTACCTCAGCTACGATCTTGTGCCCTCGGCAGGATCTGGTAGATAGTCAGGCTTCTCAGCCTTTTTCATTTATAGATGTCTGTACCCAGACATGATAGCTTCCGCTTGTGCTTTGACTTGTATGCTCTGAGTGTTGGGTCATGAGACCCATGTTTGTAATATCTCGCTCCTCGGAGCCTATTGATTAAATACTTGAGTCATAGAGTCATGTTGTGATGCCATGTTGTATTTGCACATATCGAGCATATTGTGTGTATGTTATTGAAATGCTTGGTATGTGTGGGATCTGACCATCTAGTTGTTTATCTTTAGTAGCCTCTCTTACCGGGAAATGTCTCCTAGTGTTTCCATTGAGCCTTGGTAGCTTGCTACTGCTCCGGAACACTTAGGCTGGCCGGCATGTGTCCTTCTTTGTTCCTGTGTCTGTCCCTTCGGGGAAATGTCACGCGATGAATACCGGAGTCCTGTTAGCCCGCTACAG
>NW_021171952.1:0-1356 GCF_002162155.2 Triticum dicoccoides
GAGGTAGTTCCAACTGGTAGGCAACTTCTCCTCGTTTGGCGAGAATGCGAAAAGGTCCAATGTAACGAGGAGCCAATTTGCCCTTAATACCGAAACGATGGGTTCCCTTCAGAGGGGTGACCCGAAGATAAGCCTTCTCGTCAACCTCGAAAGTCATAGCCTTATGTTTTCGGTCATATTGACTCTTTTGACGAGATTGGGCTGTTTTCAACTTTTCACGAACGATACGAACTTGTTCTTCTGCTTCCTGAATCATATCCGGGCCAAAGAATTGTCTTTCCCCGGTCTCTGACCAGTTAAGGGGTGTTCGACACCGTCGTCCATAGAGAACTTCAAAAGGGGCTTTACCCAAGCTAGATTGATAGCTGTTGTTGTAAGCGAATTCGGCAAATGGAAGGCACTTCTCCCAGTCGATTCCGAATGAGATAACAGAGGCTCGAAGCATGTCTTCTAGAATCTGGTTGACGCGTTCCACTTGACCACTCGACTGAGGGTGGAAAGCGGTGCTAAAGGAGAGACGGGTTCCCATAGCATTTTGGAAACTTTCCCAAAATCGAGAGGTGAAAAGGCTTCCTCGATCCGAATTAATTTCCAAAGGGACACCATGGAGGGACACTATTCGGGAGATGTATAAGTCTGCCAGCTGACTAGAGGTTATACTCTCACGAACAGGTAAGAAATGGGCTACTTTGGAAAGACGATCGACAACGACGAAAATAGCATTATTCCCTCTCTTGGTCCTGGGAAAACCGGTAATGAAATCCATACCAATTTTATCCCATTTCCATTCAGGAATAGCTAAGGGTTGAAGGGTGCCAGCAGGCCGTTGATGCTCTGCTTTTACACGACGACAGACGTCGCAATTAGCAATATACTGAGCAATTTCTCTCTTCATCCTAGTCCACCAGAACCTCTGGCGTAGGTCCTGATATATCTTAGTACTACCGGGATGAATGGAGAGAGGAGATTCATGAGCTTCCTTAAGGATCAATCGCCTCAGGTTTCGCACTTTGGGAACCACTAGTCGATTCCCGAAGTATACGACCCCTTGATCATTAGTGGAGAAGCAATTCGCAATTCCTTTCTGGATGTTTCTCTTGATGCGGGAGATTCCCGGATCTACCTTCTGTGCTTTGATGATCTGATCCGTAAGGGTAGGTTTTGCCACCAAGGTGGAAAGAAAACCTTGAGGAACAATGTGAAGGTTAAGCTTCCGAAATTCCTCATGGAGAAGCGGTTGACTTTGTTGTAACATCAGGTTGTTACAATAAGATTTACGACTTAGCGCATCAGCCATGACGTTGGCTTTCCCTGGGGTGTAGGTTATTCCTAAGTCGAAGTCTGTGATCAACTCAA
>NW_021171953.1:0-911 GCF_002162155.2 Triticum dicoccoides
TTGTTGAACCCCAAGGTGCGCTTAAGTGTAGGTCATCAACAATCGCAGTTTGGGCTGATTCTGGCCCGTTTCTTGGACTATTACTTAGTTTTGGGGGTCCCGGAGTGATTTCCATGATTTACGAACCCTCGTGTGCGTTTACGTGTCGGTCATCAACACTCACAGTTTTGGCCAATTCTGATGCGTTTCGCGGACTTTTACTCACCGTTTTGGGGTCCCAAAGTGATTTCCATAATTGTTGAACCCCAAGGTGCGCTTACGTGTCGGTCATCAACACTCACAGTTTTGGCCAATTCTGACCTGTTTCGTGGACTATTACTCACTATTTTGGGGTCCCGGAGTGATTTCATGATTAACGAACCGCGGGGAGCGTTTACGTGTCGGTCATCAACACTCATAGTTTTGGCCGATTCTGGCCCGTTTCATGGACTATTACTCACTGTTTTGGGGTCTGAGAGGGATTTCCACGATTAACGAACCCCGGGTGCGTTTACGTGTCGGTTGTGAACACTCACAGATTTGGCCGACTCTGGCCTATTTCGTGGATTATTACTCACTGTTTTGGGGTCCCGGTGTGATTTCCACGTTTAACGAACCCCGTGGTGCGTTTACCTGTCGGTCATCAACACTCATAGTTTTGGCCAATTCTGACGCGTTTCGTGGACTTTTACTCACCGTATTGGGGTCCCAAAGTGATTTCCATAATTGTTGAACCCCAAGGTGCGCTTACGTGTCGGTCATCAACACTCATAGTTTTGGCCAATTCTGACCCGTTTCATGGACTATTACTCATTGTTTTGGGGTCCCGGAGTGATTTCACGATTAACGAACCGCGGGGTGCGTTTATGTGTCGGTCATCAACACTCAAAGTTTTGGCCGATTCTGGCCCGTTTCGTGGACTATTACTCACA
>NW_021171954.1:0-1413 GCF_002162155.2 Triticum dicoccoides
GGGGGGGGCTTGCCTGGTTGCTCTGGCAAGAGAGAGGGGTCGTCAACTCCGTAGTCGAACTGGGGGTAGCCGGCAGTCTCGGGGTCTATCAGAAAGAAGTAACGGAGAGGGAACACAATAAATAACAGAACAATCAAAGCATCACAAAGCGTAACAAGACAATACGCGGGGTTTGGTGTGCCCTAACGCGGTAGTAAGTGATACCGACGAAGGGGGGAAACATCCGGGAAAGTATTCCCGGAGTTTCGCGTTTTCGGACAGATGAACCGGAGGGGGAAAGTTGCGTGTTTGCTATGCTAGGGATGTGTGGCGGACGAACGGGCTGCGTATTCGGATTCGTCTCTTCGTTCTGAACAACTTTCATGTAGAAGGTATTTTCATCTGAGCTACGGTTTATTTTATATTAATTTTTAAAAGATATTATTAATTTCTTGAATTTAATTAATTATTTAATTAAATTCGAAATTGGATTTATGACATCGGCATGATGTCATGCTGATGTCAGCAGTCAACAGGGGTTGACTGGTCAACCTGATCAGTGGGTCCCGCTTTGTCATTGACTGAGATTAACTAAAACAGATTAATTAGTTTCATTAGTAATTAGGTTAATCTAATCAGGATTAGTTTAGTTAAACAGGATTATTAACTTAATTAATTTGCTAATTAATTAACTGATAATTTGTTTACTTACTTTAAATTCTCTTCTCTTTTTTTTAAGGGACGGTCCACCTGTCAGGGGCACAATGTGCCCCTGCAGTGGCTGTGTGTACACGGGGGAAAAGGGAGACAGAGGACTCCGGCGGCCTCATCTAGGAGCCACGGCGAGCTCCGGCGGGGCGCGCGGCCGTCAGCCGAACGCAGCGACCAGAGGCACGCGAGGTGCGACGTGGTATCCGGTAGCAGCAGGCAGAAGGGCGAGCGCGGCGGACGGGTGAGGCGCGGTGGGTGCAGCGGGACGGCGACGTCATGCCGGAATGCGACCCCGGCGACAAAATGTTCATCTACGAACACTTGGAGAACCAGCACGACGAGGCGCGTGCAGTGGTGTAAGCGGTTCGTGTAGGGGCGGGTGAAAGTGACCACGACGACGACGTCCGACAGTGGTGACGACTTGCCCTCGTCGGAGGTGAGCCAACGGGGCACGGGGAGGAGTGAGAAGAGGGTGAGGAGGACCGTGAGCTCACAACGATGCTCGAGGAGGGGCTCGGTGAGGGTGATGGTGCAGCATCCGCAGCGGATCCGGCGATGGCGTGCGGCGGCCAGCGTTGGGGAAGAAGCAGCGGGTGATGTGAGGGCGGCCTCCCAGCTCCGATCCAATGGCATAGACGAAGGAGAAGACGATGGCGCTCCTCCCGGTCAGACTCTCTGGGCGCGGGAAGGACGATGGCCACGCGGCGACCGTGGACAAGGTAA
>NW_021171955.1:0-888 GCF_002162155.2 Triticum dicoccoides
TCCGTTCTTGTTCCCCTTGCGCATGCCATCATCTCCATGCTTGTTCTTAATCCAATGTTCATCCTCCAAGCTAGGCCCTTCATTTGTAAGCAAAACAAATGTATCCAATTTAGGCAGCATCATATTCTCATGAACATTAGAATCATTACCAAGAAACCAAAGTACCTGGTAATTTAGTTGGCGTGCGCGAGCTCTAGTAATTGGTCCAGTATTTATAGCAGCAAGAGCTGTGGGTGTAACAATTGTATTGATGTCCTCATCACATCCTATCAGTTTGACGAGGGAAGAGTTTTGAGACACTCGCCATTATAGTGATTTTTTGAAAAAAAAAAATAGAGGTGCGCAAAAAAAGGAGCGCAAAAAAAAGAGCGAAACAAAATAGTTCCAGAGTGTGCTTTTCCCTTATTTACGTGCAGCGCCGTGATTTTGTTAGTGTTCTAGGCTCGCGTCTCTAGCACGGTCTAGCCTAGGACCAGGACAGTACCGTCGTTGAGCGTTTATTCAACTTTGCATCTCTGAATTGATTATTGCTGACCCTTTTTGCTACCATACTATAAGCCTTCCCAGCTCCACATACATCTACGTCGTGCGTTTGACTCTCCCTGGCAATCGTTCTATCCAAGCTTTTGAGAGTTTTGACTATAACGGTTGCCGATCACCGCCTGCTGCTGGGTAAGAACTGGTAAGAATTTGAGATTTGCTTGACGGATTTGTGACACCCGCCACCACCACCACTTGTTAGTAGTCTGTAGGATCATATTATTGTGTGTTTCTATTGCTGCTAACCATGCCAGGATCACATTCCGACGAGACTGACTGGGAGAACTTGACGAACAAGGAGCTTCATGATACGTTTCAGCAAATGATGAGTGTACAGGTGCAAGATGT
>NW_021171956.1:0-889 GCF_002162155.2 Triticum dicoccoides
TCCGTTCTTGTTCCCCTTGCGCATGCCATCATCTCCATGCTTGTTCTTAATCCAATGTTCATCCTCCAAGCTAGGCCCTTCATTTGTAAGCAAAACAAATGTATCCAATTTAGGCAGCATCATATTCTCATGAACATTAGAATCATTACCAAGAAACCAAAGTACCTGGTAATTTAGTTGGCGTGCGCGAGCTCTAGTAATTGGTCCAGTATTTATAGCAGCAAGAGCTGTGGGTGTAACAATTGTATTGATGTCCTCATCACATCCTATCAGTTTGACGAGGGAAGAGTTTTGAGACACTCGCCATTATAGTGATTTTTTGAAAAAAAAAAACAGAGGTGCGCAAAAAAAAGGAGCGCAAAAAAAAGAGCGAAAAAAAATAGTTCCAGAGTGTGCTTTTCCCTTATTTACGTGCAGCGCCGTGATTTTGTTAGTGTTCTAGGCTCGCGTCTCTAGCACGGTCTAGCCTAGGACCAGGACAGTACCGTCGTTGAGCGTTTATTCAACTTTGCATCTCTGAATTGATTATTGCTGACCCTTTTTGCTACCATACTATAAGCCTTCCCAGCTCCACATACATCTACGTCGTGCGTTTGACTCTCCCTGGCAATCGTTCTATCCAAGCTTTTGAGAGTTTTGACTATAACGGTTGCCGATCACCGCCTGCTGCTGGGTAAGAACTGGTAAGAATTTGAGATTTGCTTGACGGATTTGTGACACCCGCCACCACCACCACTTGTTAGTAGTCTGTAGGATCATATTATTGTGTGTTTCTATTGCTGCTAACCATGCCAGGATCACATTCCGACGAGACTGACTGGGAGAACTTGACGAACAAGGAGCTTCATGATACGTTTCAGCAAATGATGAGTGTACAGGTGCAAGATGT
>NW_021171957.1:0-17288 GCF_002162155.2 Triticum dicoccoides
TGATGAGGACATGACTACCTTGGATATGACCAAAAATATTGCATATATGCATATTTGTCAGGTGATTTCTAGTGCAAACTATTCAATAATCTATTTATGTTATCCAGAACAAAAATACTTCACACACTTTTGTGTTTTATCTAATTGCAGGTGTATGGGACATTTGTACAATCCACATATGAAGATAAGGAAGAAAGAGATGTTTGTTTGCTGTCCAAAAAGTTCTCTCACGTCACTTTTGGCCCAAGAGAAGATAGAGTCCAAGTCTCTCACGTTCTGGATTCAGATTCGGACTGCACAGACATACCTGACTCAAAACGCACACAAGTTTTTCATACGGACTCCGAATTGGGTGATTCTTTTTTTGTTGGAAACTAGATTTCGTGCACTTTCCAACCCAATTAGAATCACCTTCAAATTCGTCCGGAGCGTTGAGTTGTGGACAAAACAATCTGATGCTGCAGCAGAATCCGAGTCAAACTACAAGTCCAAAGGTGTTACATCACCTCCACTTGGGCCCATTGGCCTTGTACGACCTAGATTTAGTTTTAGGCTGCCTTGGGACGTCCTCCCACCTCCTTGGCCGCCACCCCTTGCTCCTATATAAGTAGATCCATCTAGTAGCTTTTCCTTGGGATTTGTTTAGTTAAAAGTTAGCCACTGCAACTTCGTGTACTTCGTTTGTGTCCAACGACTAGACCAAGACCGCTTACGGATCCCCACCATTATCAATACCTCATATATATTTGCAATATTCAGATTGCTTTATCATATTCTTGCTCGTTCTTCGATTGCTTGCAGGAATAGACCTTCGTGGTCAGGCTGACCGTGCTTCCGGCATCGTCAGTAACCTCAGGAGATTGGTTTAGCGATTGCTAAGGCGCAACGTCGTGCACGTTTGTAGTCGGATCGTCAAAGTCGTCTCCACCAAATCGATAGTTATCATCTCATCGAAAGATCGGGACACCCCGCCTCTATCAATCTCCATGCTAGCCAAGTTGTTGCAGCTCCCTCCGTCTATGATGACGCGCACAGAACGTTCCTTCACAACTCCGTTGGTATGGAACAAATTGTGCCTCTGATTTTGCTCAGCTTGTGTGACCTGCACACTCAAAACACGTTGAGCAACTAAACATTCATACCTGTCAGCGTCTTCAGGAGCCATGTATTGCGTCTCATGATCAGAATCATCTCCACCATGTTCTTCACGTGTAATAAGAGCCAAAGTCTCCTCATCATAGTCACTAGCGGACTCATATCCACCATCCGCGGTAGCAATCATCACACGCGGAGATTTGCATTCTCTCGCATAATGACCTCCTCCCTTACAACGATGACAAATAATATCACTTGTGTGCCCTGTTGATGCCATGGAAGAAGAAGAACGTTGTGCAGGCCCCGCAGGTGCGCTCTTGGCAGATAATGGTGGTTGTGCCTGTTTTCTTGTATCACGGCTGGAGGTGGCACCGGATGGAGGTGCTGGTGCAGTTGAAGTAGAAGATGCACGTGGTGTCCATGATGAAGGTCGGCCTGCAGAAAAGTTAGTTCGCCCCAATGCTTGTCGATCCTGCACTTCACGTTCAGCTTTACAAGCAAGATGGAATAAACGAGTGATATTAGTATACTCCTTATAGTCTAGAATGGTCTGAATCTCTCTATTTAATCCACCCAGAAAACGTGCAAGCATAGCTTCATTCTCCTCAACAATACCACATCTAATCATGCCAGTTTGTAATTCCTGATAATATTCTTCTACAGAATTTTTCCCTTGTCTTAAACGCTGCAATTTTTGAAGCAATTCACGTTGATAATATGGTGGAAACCAACGTGTACGCATAGCAGTTTTCAAAGCAGCCCAAGTAGTTGGAATAGGATATAATCTACAATGTTCAGACCACCATACACATGCAAAACTAGTGAAAGCACAAACAGCAGCAGCAACTCGTCTCTCCTCAGGATATTGTAAACATGTAAATCGTTGTTCAGTTTCTAACTCCCAAGTAAGATATATATCAGGAACATATCTACCCTCAAATGGTGGAATATTCAATTTCAGTTTAGGAATATGGACATCATCTCGTACCTGAGGTGGTGGTGCAGGCCTACCATTACGAATATATACCTGAGGTCGACCTGCTGGTGGTGGTACAGGTGGCTGCACGTAGTGTTGATTTTGATCAACCTCATCCTCATAATCTCCCACATAATCATCCTCCTCCGCATCAGCAGCAGGAGCCACAGAAGTATCAACAGCAGCACCAACAGTTTGGCCAAACGCAAGAGGAACACGGCTTGCTCGGCGGAGGTCTGCTTCGCGACGTGGAGGTAGTCGTTGTTGTTGTTGTTGGAGAGGTGCGTTAGCTGCAGCGAGTGGTGGTGGTGGAAGACGCGCGAGAAATTCATTAAACTTGTTATCGAGCTTTGTTTCGAACGTCTTCTCAAAGCCAGTGATCTTCTCCATGGCCTCTTCAAAATTGTTCAGCACATCTTGCACCTGTTCAGTCATCATTTGCTGAAACTTATCATGAAGCTCCTTGTTCGATAAATTCTCCCAGTCAATCTCGTCGGCTTGTGATCCTGGCATGGTTAGCAGCAATAGAAACACACAAGAATATGATCCTACAGACTACGAACAAGTGGTGGTGGTGGGTGTCACAAATCCGTCAAGCAAATCTCAAATTCTTACCAGTTCTTACCCAGCAGCAGGCGGTGATCGGCAACCGTTGTAGTCAAAAACTCTCAAAGCTTGGAGAGAGCGATTACCAGGGAGAGTCAAACGCACGACGTAGATGTATGTGGAGCTGGGAAGGCTTATAATATGGTAGCAAAAAGGGTCAGCAATAATCAATTCAGAGATGCAAAGTTGAATAAACGCTCAACGACGGTACTGTGCTGGTCCTAGGCTAGACTGTGCTAGAGACGCGAGCCTAGAACACTAACAAAATCACGGCGCGGCAAAGGTGTCCCGTCTTTCGATCAGATGGTGGATTTCGCTTTGGTGGAAGTCGACTTTGACGATCCGACTACGAACGTGCGAGGACGTCGCGCCTTAGCAATCGCTAAACCAACTCCGAGAGGTTATTGACCACGCCGGAGCACGATCAACCTGACCACGAGGGTCTGTTTCCTGCGAGCAAACGAAGAACAAGCAAGAAACTAAGATTGCAATCTGGATATTGCGAATATAAGATGAAAGCTTTATTGATCAAGGTGGGGTTCTGTGACGCCTTTGTCTGGTCGTTGAACACAAACGAAGTACGCGAAGTTGCGGCTATGGCGAACTTTTAATCTAAACAAAACCCGAAGTCTAAACGATGCCCTAAGGGCTGTATATATGGAGGAAGAGGGGGGGAATTTCGTGGCCCTTGGTGGAGGGGTCCGAAATCAACCCTATCTCTTGTTTCCCCACACATACGGACTCTAAAAATAGCCTATACTTATGTATTTCGAAATTACATGGGCCTGGCCCAATAATAAGGTGACGCTGCACCTAAAATAGCCTCGGGACGAAATTTATGAAGTGGCATCTTGTATATTTCGTCCAAGGCTTCATGCACCCATTCTGGTGGCTTCAAAGTCCTGAAATCATCACTTGTAACTCCGTTCTTGTTTCCCTTGCGCATGCCATCATCTCCATGCTTGTTCTTGCTCCAATGTTCATCCTTCTCCAAGCTAGGCCCTTCATTTGTAAGCAAAACAAATGTATCCAATTTAGGCAGCATCATATTCTCATGAACATTAGAATCATTACCAAGAAACGAAAGTACCTGGTAATTTAGTTGGCGTGCACGAGCTCTAGTAATTGGTCCAGTATGTATAGCAGCAGGGGTTGTGGGTGTAACAATTGTATTGATGTCCTCATCAACTTCTTAGTAGTCTGTAGGATCCTATTCTTGTGTGTTTCTATTGCTGCTAACCATGCCAGGATCACAAGCCGACGAGATTGACTGGGAGAACTTATCGAACAAGGAGCTTCATGATAAGTTTCAGCAAATGATGACTGAACAGGTACAAGATGTGCTGAACAATTTTGAAGAGGCCATGGAGAAGATCACTGGCCTTGAGAAGACGTTCGAAACAAAGCTCGATAACAGATTTAATGAACTGCTTGCGCGTCTTCCACCACCGGCTGCACCTGTCGCACCTCTGCAACAACAACAACTACGCCCCCTTCCGAATCAGTATGGACGAGCACAGCGTGTTCCTATTGAGCTGGGACAAAATTCTGGTGCCGCTGCTACTGCTGTTGGTGTTTCTTTGGCTCCTGCTACTGCTGCTGCTGGTACCCAGGAGGATGATGAGTATGCGGGCGATTATGAGGATGAGGTTGATCAAAATCAGATCTACGAGCAGCCACCAGCACCACCACCGGCAGGTCGACCTCAGGTATATATTCGTAATGGTAGGCCTGCACCACCACCTCAGGTACGAGATGATGTCCATATTCCTAAACTGAAATTGAATATTCCACCATTTGAGGGTAGATATGTTCCTGATATATATCTTACTTGGGAGTTAGAAACTGAACAACGATTTACATGTTTACAATATCCTGAGGAGAGACGAGTTGCTGCTGCTGTTTGTGCTTTCACTAGTTTTGCATGTGTATGGTGGTCTGTACATTGTAGATTATATCCTATTCCAACTACTTGGGCTGCTTTGAAAACTGCTATGCGTACGCGTTGGGTTCCACCATATTATCAACGTGAATTGCTTCAAAAATTGCAGCGTTTAAGACAAGGGAAAAATTCTGTAGAAGAATATTATCAGGAATTACAAACTGGCATGATTAGATGTGGTATTGTTGAGGAGAATGAAGCTATGCTTGCACGTTTTCTGGGTGGATTAAATAGAGAGATTCAGACCATTCTAGACTATAAGGAGTATATTAATATCACTCGTTTATTCCATCTTGCTTGTAAAGCTGAACGTGAAGTGCAGGATCGACAAGCATTGGGGCGAACTAACTTTTCTGCAGGCCGACCTTCATCATGGACACCACGTGCATCTTCTACTTCAATTGCACCAGCACCTCCATCCGGTGCCACCTCCAGCCGTGATACAAGAAAACAGGCACAACCACCATTATCTGCCAAGAGCGCACCTGCGGGGCCTGCACAGCGTTCTTCTTCTTCCATGGCATCAACAGGGCACACAAGTGATATTATTTGTCGTCGTTGTAAGGGAGGAGGTCATTATGCGAGGGAATGCAAATCTCCGCGTGTGATGATTGCTACCGCGGATGGTGGATATGAGTCTGCTAGTGACTATGATGACGAGACTTTGGCTCTTATTACACGTGAAGAACATGGTGGAGATGATTCTGATCATGAGACGCAATACATGGCTCCTGAAGACGCTGACAGGTATGAATGTTTAGTTGCTCAACGTGTTTTGAGTGTGCAGGTCACACAAGCTGAGCAAAATCAGAGGCACAATTTGTTCCATACCAAGGGAGTTGTGAAGGAACGTTCTGTGCGCGTCATAATAGACGGAGGGAGCTGCAACAACTTGGCTAGCATGGAGATGGTGGAGAAGCTTTCTCTCACCACAAGACCACATCCACATCCTTACTACATCCAATGGTTCAACAACAGCGGCAAGGTTAAGGTAACACGTACTGTTCGTGTGCATTTTAGTATCTCTACATATGCTGATTATGTTGATTGTGATGTGGTACCTATGCAAGCATGTTCCTTATTACTTGGTAGACCATGGCAATTTGATAAAAATTCTGTACACCATGGTAGAAACAATCACTATACTCTTGTTCATAAGGATAAAAATATTACTTTGCTTCCTATGACTCCTGATTCCATTTGGAAAGATGATATTAATAGAGCTAATAAAGCACAACAGGAGAAGAATAAGAGTGTGATAGAGGCAAAGGTGTCCCGTCTTTCGATGAGATGGTGGATTTCGCTTTGGTGGAAGTCGACTTTGACGATCCGACTACGAACGTGCGAGGACGTCGCGCCTTAGCAATCGCTAAACCAACTCCGAGAGGTTATTGACCACGCCGGAGCACGATCAACCTGACCACGAGGGTCTGTTTCCTGCGAGCAAACGAAGAACAAGCAAGAAACTAAGATTGCAATCTGGATATTGCGAATATAAGATGAAAGCTTTATTGATCAAGGTGGGGTTCTGTGACGCCTTTGTCTGGTCGTTGAACACAAACGAAGTACGCGAAGTTGCAGCTATGGCGAACTTTTAATCTAAACAAAACCCCAAAGTCTAAACGATGCCCTAAGGGCTTTATATATGGAGGAAGAGGGGGGGAATTTCGTGGCCCTTGGTGGAGGAGTCCGAAATCAACCCTATCTCTTGTTTCCCCACACATACAGACTCTAAAAATAGCCTATACTTATGTATTTCGAAATTACATGGGCCTGGCCCAATAATAAGGTGACGCAGCACCTAAAATAGCCTCGGGACGAAATTTATGAAGTGGCATCTTGTATATTTCGTCCAAGGCTTCATGCACCCATTATGGTGGCTTCAAAGTCCTGAAATCATCACTTGTAACTCCGTTCTTGTTCCCCTTGCGCATGCCATCATCTCCATGCTTGTTCTTGCTCCAATGTTCATCCTTCTCCAAGCTAGGCCCTTCATTTGTAAGCAAAACAAATGTATCCAATTTAGGCAGCATCATATTCTCATGAACATTAGAATCATTACAAAGAAACGAAAGTACCTGGTAATTTAGTTGGCGTGCACGAGCTCTAGTAATTGGTCCAGTATGTATAGCAGCAGGGGCTGTGGGTGTAACAACTGTATTGATGTCCTCATCATCCTCCCCTTCTTGAAATGAAGTCGTCCTCGACGGAAGTTCATCTTCCTCACCCAAATAAGGCTTCAAATCTGCAATGTTCAAAGTGGGACTAACCCCAAAATCTGCAGGCAGCTCAAGTTTATATGCATTATCATTTATTTTCTCTAACACCTTAAAGGGACCATCAGCACGTGGCATTAGCTTTGATTTGCGCAAATCAGGAAATCTATCCTTACGCAAATGTAACCAAACAAGATCTCCAGGTGCAAACACAACATGTTTTCTACCCTTATCTCCAGCAAGTTTATATTTAGCATTCATACGCTCAATGTTTTCCTTAGTTAACTCATGCATTTTTAAAATCAATTCAGCACGTTGTTTAGCATCAAAATTAACCTTCTCTGAAGATGGAAGAAGCAACAAATCAATAGGTGCACGAGGTAGGAAACCATACACAACTTCAAAAGGGCACATCTTAGTAGTAGAATGCAATGAACGATTATAAGCAAATTCAATATGAGGCAAGCATTCCTCCCACATTTTCTTATTATTCTTCAAAACAGCCCTAAGCATAGTAGACAACGTTCTATTGACTACTTCAGTTTGTCCATCAGTTTGGGGGTGACAAGTAGTACTAAAAAGCAGTTTAGTCCCCAACTTAGCCCATAAACATCTCCAAAAGTGGCTAAGAAATTTAGTATCACGATCTGAAACAATAGTATTTGGCACACCATGCAAGCGAATAATTTCACGAAAGAACAAATCAGCAACATTAACAGCATCATCGCTTTTATGACATGGTATAAAGTGTGCCATTTTCGAGAATCTATCCACGACAACAAATATGCTATCTGATGAGGACATCAATACAATTGTTACACCCACAGCCCCTGCTGCTATACATACTGGACCAATTACTAGAGCTCGTGCACGCCAACTAAATTACCAGGTACTTTCGTTTCTTGGTAATGATTCTAATGTTCATGAGAATATGATGCTGCCTAAATTGGATACATTTGTTTTGCTTACAAATGAAGGGCCTAGCTTGGAGAAGGATGAACATTGGAGCAAGAACAAGCATGGAGATGATGGCATGCGCAAGGGGAACAAGAACGGAGTTACAAGTGATGATTTCAGGACTTTGAAGCCACCATAATGGGTGCATGAAGCCTTGGACGAAATACACAAGATGCCACTTCATAAATTTCGTCCCGAGGCTATTTTAGGTGCTGCGTCACCTTATTATTGGGCCAGGCCCATGTAATTTCGAAATACATAAGTATAGGCTATTTTTAGAGTCCGTATGTGTGGGGAAACAAGAGATAGGGTTGATTTCGGACCCCTCCACCAAGGGCCACGAAATTCCCCCCTCTTCCTCCATATATACAGCCCTTAGGGCATCGTTTAGACTTTGGGTTTTGTTTAGATTAAAAGTTCGCCATAGCTGCAACTTCGCGTACTTCGTTTGTGTTCAACGACCAGACAAAGGCGTCACAGAACCCCACCTTGATCAATAAAGCTTTCATCTTATATTCGCAATATCCAGATTGCAATCTTAGTTTCTTGCTTGTTCTTCGTTTGCTCGCAGGAAACAGACCCTCGTGGTCAGGTTGATCGTGCTCCGGCGTGGTCAATAACGTCTCGGAGTTGGTTTAGCGATTGCTAAGGCGCGACGTCCTCACACGTTCGTAGTCGGATCGTCAAAGTCGACTTCCACCAAAGCGAAATCCACCATCTCATCGAAAGACGGGACACCTTTGCCTCTATCATTGAGAGTTGGCCGCAGCCCAAAACGGTCACACAAGTGAGGAGTTTTCTTGGCCTCGCTGGATTCTATAGGCGTTTTGTGAGAGATTTCAGCACCATTGCTGCACCTCTCAACGAGCTTACAAAGAAGGATGTGCCTTTTGTTTGGGGTACCGCACAGGAAGAAGCCTTCACGGTATTGAAAGATAAGTTGACACATGCTCCTTTACTCCAACTTCCTGATTTTAATAAGACTTTTGAGCTTGAATGTGATGCTAGTGGAATTGGATTAGGAGGTGTGTTATTACAAGATGGCAAACCTGTTGCATACTTTTCTGAAAAATTGAGTGGGCCTAGTCTGAATTATTCTACTTATGATAAAGAATTATATGCTCTTGTTCGGACTTTAGAAACATGGCAACATTATTTATGGCCCAAAGAATTTGTTATACGTTCTGATCATGAATCTTTGAAACATATTAAAAGTCAAGCTAAACTGAATCGTAGACATGCTAAATGGGTTGAATTCATTGAGACTTTCCCTTATGTCATTAAACACAAGAAGGGAAAAGAAAATGTTATTGCTGATGCATTGTCTCGTCGCTATACTATGCTTTCACAACTTGACTTCAAAATATTTGGTTTGGAGACCATCAAAGATCAATATGTGCATGATGCTGATTTTAAAGATGTAATGCAGAATTGTAAAGAAGGAAGAATGTGGAACAAGTTTGTCATTAACGATGGATTTGTGTTTCGTGGTAACAAGCTATGCATTCCAGCTAGCTCCGTTCGTCTTTTGTTGTTGCAGGAGGCGCATGGAGGAGGATTAATGGGACACTTTGCCGTGAAGAAGACGGAGGACGTACTTGCTACACATTTCTTTTGGCCAAAGATGAGACGGGATATTGAGCGTTTTATTGCTCGATGCACTACATGTCAAAAAGCTAAGTCACGACTCAATCCTCATGGTTTATATATGCCTTTGCCTGTACCTAGTGTTCCTTGGGAGGATATATCTATGGACTTTGTTTTAGGTTTAACTCGAACAAAGAAGGGGAGGGATAGCATATTTGTTGTCGTGGATAGATTCTCGAAAATGGCACACTTTATACCATGTCATAAAAGCGATGATGCTGTTAATGTTGCCGATTTGTTCTTTCGTGAAATTATTCGCTTGCATGGTGTGCCAAATACTATTTTTTCAGATCGTGATACTAAATTTCTTAGCCACTTTTGGAGATGTTTATGGGCTAAGTTGGGGACTAAACTGCTTTTTAGTACTAATTGTCACCCCCAAACTGATGGACAAACTGAAGTAGTCAATAGAACATTGTCTACTATGCTTAGGGCTGTTTTGAAGAATAATAAGAAAATGTGGGAGGAATGCTTGCCTCATATTGAATTTGCTTATAATCGTTCATTGCATTCTACTACTAAGATGTGCCCTTTTGAAGTTGTGTATGGTTTCCTACCTCGTGCACCTATTGATTTGTTGCCTCTTCCATCTTCGGAGAAGGTTAATTTTGATGCTAAACAACGTGCTGAATTGATTTTAAAAATGCATGAGTTAACTAAGGAAAACATTGAGCGTATGAATGCTAAATATAAACTTGCTGGAGATAAGGGTAGAAAACATGTTGTGTTTGCACCTGGAGATCTTGTTTGGTTACATTTGCGTAAGGATAGATTTCCTGATTTGCGCAAATCAAAGCTAATGCCACGTGCTGATGGTCCCTTTAAGGTGTTAGAGAAAATAAATGATAATGCATATAAACTTGAGCTGCCTGCAGATTTTGGGGTTAGTCCCACTTTGAACATTGCAGATTTGAAGCCTTATTTGGGTGAGGAAGATGAACTTCCGTCGAGGACGACTTCATTTCAAGAAGGGGAGGATGATGAGGACATCAATACAGTTGTTACACCCACAGCCCCTGCTGCTATACATACTGGACCAATTACTAGAGCTCGTGCACGCCAACTAAATTACCAGGTACTTTCGTTTCTTTGTAATGATTCTAATGTTCATGAGAATATGATGCTGCCTAAATTGGATACATTTGTTTTGCTTACAAATGAAGGGCCTAGCTTGGAGAAGGATGAACATTGGAGCAAGAACAAGCATGGAGATGATGGCATGCGCAAGGGGAACAAGAACGGAGTTACAAGTGATGATTTCAGGACTTTGAAGCCACCATAATGGGTGCATGAAGCCTTGGACGAAATATACAAGATGCCACTTCATAAATTTCGTCCCGAGGCTATTTTAGGTGCTGCGTCACCTTATTATTGGGCCAGGCCCATGTAATTTCGAAATACATAAGTATAGGCTATTTTTAGAGTCCGTATGTGTGGGGAAACAAGAGATAGGGTTGATTTCGGACCCCTCCACCAAGGGCCACGAAATTCCCTCCTCTACCTCCATATATACAGCCCTTAGGGCATCGTTTAGACTTTGGGTTTTGTTTAGATTAAAAGTTCGCCATAGCTGCAACTTCGCGTACTTCGTTTGTGTTCAACGACCAGACAAAGGCGTCACAGAACCCCACCTTGATCAATAAAGCCTTCATCTTATATTCGCAATATCCAGATTGCAATCTCAGTTTCTTGCTTGTTCTTCGTTTGCTCGCAGGAAACAGACCCTCGTGGTTAGGTTGATCGTGCTCCGGCGTGGTCAACAAACTCTCGGAGTTGGTTTAGCGATTGCTAAGGCGCGACGTCCTCGCACGTTCGTAGTCGGATCGTCAAAGTCGACTTCCACCAAAGCGAAATCCATCATCTCATCGAAAGACGGGACACCTCCGCCTCTATTATCCTCCGTCTTCTTCACGCCGAAGTGTCCCATTAATCCTCCTCCATGCGCCTCCTGCAACAACAAAAGACGAACGGAGCTAGCTGGAATGCATAGCTTGTTAGCACGAAACACAAATCCATCGTTAACGACGAACTTGTTCCACATTCTTCCTTCTTTACAATTCTGCATTACATCTTTAAAATTAGCATCATGCACATATTGATCTTTGATGGTCTCCAAACCAAATATTTTGAAGTCGAGTTGTGAAAGCATAGTATAGCGGCGAGACAATGCATCGGCAATAACATTTTCTTTTCCCTTCTTGTGTTTAATGACATAAGGAAAAGTCTCAATGAATTCAACCCATTTAGCATGTCTACGATTCAGTTTAGCTTGACTTTTAATATGTTTCAAAGATTCATGATCAGAATGTATAACAAATTCTTTGGGCCATAAATAATGTTGCCATGTTTCTAAAGTCCAAACAAGAGCATATAATTCTTTATCATAAGTAGAATAATTCAGACTAGGCCCACTCAATTTTTCAGAAAAGTATGCAACAGGTTTGCCATCTTGTAATAACACACCGCCTAATCCAATTCCACTAGCATCACATTCAAGCTCAAAAGTCTTATTAAAATCAGGAAGTTGGAGTAAAGGAGCATGTGTCAACTTATCTTTCAATACCAAGAAGGCTTCTTCCTATGCGGTACCCCAAAGAAAAGGCACATCTTTCTTTGTAAGCTCATTGAGAGGTGCAGCAATGGTGCTGAAATCTCTCACAAAACGCCTATAGAATCCAGCGAGGCCAAGAAAACTCCTCACTTGTGTGACCGTTTTGGGCTGCGGCCAACTCTCAATAGCTTCAATCTTGGCTTTATCAACTTCAATTCCCTGTGGAGTAACAACATAGCCAAAAAAAGATACTCGGTCGGTGCAAAAGGTGCACTTTCCAAGGTTACCAAACAAACGTGCATCACGTAGAGCAATAAAAACAGCACGTAAATGTTCCAAATGTTCTTCCAGAGATCTGCTATAAATCAATATGTCATCAAAATAGACTACCACAAATCGTCCAATGAAAGCACGTAAAACTTCGATCATTAGTCTCATGAAAGTACTAGGTGCATTAGTTAACCCAAAAGGCATGACTAACCACTCATATAATCCAAACTTAGTTTTAAATGCCGTTTTCCATTCATCTCCCAATTTCATACGAATTTGATGGTATCCACTACGCAAATCAACTTTGGAGAATATTGTAGAGCCACTCAATTCATCAAGCATGTCGTCTAGCCTAGGAATAGGATGACGATAACGAATGGTAATATTATTAATGCCTCTACAATCAACACACATATGCGACGTACCATCCTTTTTCGGCACTAAAATGATAGGAACAACACAAGGACTAAGGGATTCACGTATATAACCTTTGTCAAGCAGCTCCTGTACTTGACGCATAATCTCCTTCGTCTCCTCTGGATTGGTACGGTATGGCACACGGTTGGGTAATGATGCACCGGGAATTAAGTCAATTTCATGCTCAATCCCTCGAATAGGTGGTAATCCCGATGGCACGTCTTGTGGAAAGACGTCAGCGAACTCCTGCAAAATGTTAGTGACAGTAGGAGGCAAAGAGGAAGGCATGTCCTCGAATGAAAATAATGCCTCTTTGCACACAAAAGCATAGCAAACAGATTTGCTAAAATCTAGATCATCAATATCAGATTTGGTGGCATGTAAACATGCACTTTTCAATTTAATTTCAGAAGCAACACTAGATGGTTTATTATTATGCTTCATTTGTTGCTCAAATCTTTTGCCACAATCTGATTTTCACTCTTATTCTTCTCCTGTTTTGCATTATTAGCTCTATTAATTTCATCTTTCAAAATAGAATCAGGAGTCATAGGAAGCAAAGTAATATTTTTATCCTTATCAACAAGAGTATACTAATTGTTTCTACCATGGTGTACAGAATTTTTATCAAATTGCCATGGTCTACCAAGTAATAAGAAACATGCTTGCATAGGTACCACATCACAATCAACATAATCAGCATATGTAGAGATACTAAAATGCACACGAACAGTACGTGTTACCTTAACCTTGCCGTTGTTGTTGAACCATTAGATGTAGTAAGGATGTGGATGTGGTCTTGTGGTGAGAGATAGCTTTACAAGACCACATCCACATCCTTACTACATCCAATGGTTCATCAACAGCGGCAAGGTTAAGGTAACACGTACTGTTCGTGTGCATTTTAGTATCTCTACATATGCTGATTATGTTGATTGTGATGTGGTACCTATGCAAGCATGTTCCTTATTACTTGGTAGACCATGGCAATTTGATAAAAAATCTGTACACCATGGTAGAAACAATCAGTATACTCTTGTTCATAAGGATAAAAATATTACTTTGCTTCCTATGACTCCTGATTCCATTTTGAAAGATGATATTAATAGAGCTAATAATGCAAAACAGGAGAAAAATAAGAGTGAAAATCAGATTGTGGCAAAAGAATTTGAGCAACAAATGAAGCCTAATAATAAACCATCTACTGTTGCTTCAGAAATTAAATTGAAAAGTGCATGTTTACTTGCCACCAAATCTGATATTGATGAGCTGGATTCTAGCAAATCTGTTTGCTATGCTTTTGTGTGCAAAGAGGCATTATTTTCATTCGAGGACATGCCTTCCTCTTTGCCCCCTGCAGTCACTAACATTTTGCAGGAGTTCACTGACGTCTTCCCACAAGACGTGCTGATGAGGACATCAATACCATTGTTACACCCACAGCCCCTACTGCTACATATACTGGACCAATTACTAGAGCTCGCGCACGCCAATTAAATTATCAGGTACTTTCGTTTCTTGGTAATGATTCTAATGTTCATGAGAATATGATGCTGCCTAAATTGGGTACATTTGTTTTGCTTACAAATGAAGGGCCTAGCTTGGAGAAGGATGGACATTGGAGCAAGAGCAAGCATGGAGATGATGCCATGCGCAAGGGGAACCAGAACGGAGTTACAAGTGATGATTTCAGGACTTTGAAGCCACCATAAGAGTGCATGAAGCCTTGGACGAAATATACAAGATGCCACTTCATAAATTTCGTCCAGAGGCTATTATAGGTGCTGCGTCACCTTTTTATTGGGCCAGGCCCATGTAATTTCGAAATACATAAGTATAGGCTATTTTTAGAGTCCGTATGTGTGGGGAAACAAGAGATAGGGTTGATTTCGGACCCCTCCACCAAGGGCCACGAAATTCCCCCTCTCTTCCTCCATATATACAGCCCTTAGGGCACCGTTTAGATGTTGGGTTTTGTTTAGACTAAAGTTCGCCATAGCTGCAACTTCGCGTACTTCGTTTGTGTTCAACGACCAGACAAAGGCATCACAGAACCCCACCTTGATCAATAAAGCTTTCATCTTATATTCGCAATATCCAGATTGCAATCTTAGTTTCTTGCTTGTTCTTTGTTTGCTCGCAGGAAACAGACCCTCGTGGTCAGGTTGATCGTGCTCCGGCGTGGTCAATAACCTCTCGGAGTTGGTTTAGCGATTGCTAAGGCGCGACGTCCTCGCACGTTCGTAGTCGGATCGTCAAAGTCGACTTCCACCAAAGCGATATCCATCATCTCATCGAAAGACGGGACACCTTTGCCTCTATCACGTGCCACCGGCATTACCACCTATTAGAGGGATTGAGCATCAAATTGACTTAATTCCCGATGCATCGCTACCCAACCGTGCACCATACCGTATCAATCTAGAGGAGACGAAGGAGATTATGCGTCAAATACAGGATCTGCTCGACAAAGGTTATATACGTGAATCTCTTAGTCCTTGTGCTGTTCCTATTATACTAGTGCCTAAAAAGGATGGTACGTCGCGTATGTGTGTTGATTGTAGAGGCATTAATAATATTACTATTCGTTATCGTCATCCTATTCCTAGGCTAGATGATATGCTTGATGAATTGAGTGGCTCTACAATATTCTCCAAAGTTGATTTGCGTAGTGGATACCATCAAATTTGTATGAAATTGGGAGATGAATGGAAAACAACATTTAAAACTAAGTTTGGTTTATATGAGTGGTTAGTCATGCCTTTTGGGTTAACTAATGCACCTAGTACTTTCATGAGACTAATGAACGAAGTTTTACGTGCTTTTATTGGACGATTTGTGGTAGTCTATTTTGATGATATACTGATTTATAGCAAATCTTTGGAAGAACATTTGGAACATTTACGTGTTGTTTTTAATGCTCTACGTGATGCACGTTTGTTTGGTAACCTTGGGAAGTGCACCTTTTTGATGAGGACATCAATACAATTGTTACACCCACAGCCCCTGCTGCTATACATACTGGACCAATTACTAGAGCTCGTGCACGCCAACTAAATTACCAGGTACTTTCGTTTCTTGGTAATGATTCTAATGTTCATGAGAATATGATGCTGCCTAAATTGGATACATTTGTTTTGCTTACAAATGAAGGGCCTAGCTTGGAGAAGGTTGAACATTGGAGCAAGAACAAGCATGGAGATGATGGCATGCGCAAGGGAAACAAGAACGGAGTTACAAGTGATGATTTCAGGACTTTGAAGCCACCATAATGGGTGCATGAAGCCTTGGACGAAATATACAAGATGCCACTTCATAAATTTCGTCCCGAGGCTATTTTAGGTGCTGCGTCACCTTATTATTGGGCCAGGCCCATGTAATTTCGAAATACATAAGTATAGGCTATTTTTAGAGTCCGTATGTGTGGGGAAACAAGAGATAGGGTTGATTTCGGACTCCTCCACCAAGGGCCACGAAATTCCCCCCTCTTCCTCCATATATACAGCGCTTAGGGCATCGTTTAGACTTTGGGTTTTGTTTAGATTAAAAGTTCGCCATAGCTGCAACTTCGCGTACTTCGTTTGTGTTCAACGACCAGACAAAGGCGTCACAGAACCCCACCTTGATCAATAAAGCTTTCATCTTATATTCGCAATATCCAGATTGCAATCTCAGTTTCTTGCTTGTTCTTCGTTTGCTCGCAGGAAACAGACCCTCGTGGTCAGGTTGATCGTGCTCCGGCGTGGTCAATAACCTCTCGGAGTTGGTTTAGCGATTGCTAAGGCGCGACGTCCTCACACGTTCGTAGTCGGATCGTCAAAGTCGACTTCCACCAAAGCGAAATCCACCATCTCATCGAAAGACGGGACACCTTTGCCTCTATCAAGTGGTATCAGATTTCCAGGTTGCTCGGTGAGATTTTACAGTTTTTCGTAGTTTAGATCGAGTCTGTTCTTCATACCTATAGTCCACGAAAAAGCCACACAAAAAAAATTAGGGTTAGTTCATCATATCCGAACCAATCTGAGCCTTTGCATAATCTTTTTAGGGTTTTGCTTTGTTGAATTTGCGGTTGCATCGTCGGTCTAGTTGCTGGTCTTAGCGTCTAGTCTTTTAGAGTTTCGAGTTCTGTTCATAAGTTGTCACGCCGCCGCCGCACCATCATCATCGCCCTTGCCATCTACCACCACCGCTCCGAATCTGTATCCATATACCACCACCAATCCGTGCCCATATACCACCACCGATCCATATCCATATACTACCACCGCTACCACCACCGCTGCCATATACCACCACCATATATCCACCACCAATCCGAGTTCTTTGCTTATTAGGTTTGTTTTCAGGATCCATCCAGATTCCGATTCGTGTTTCCTTGCCGGAGTCGGGTAGCCACGCTCCGTTTAGGCCCAAAATTTTTCGAAAACGCATTTTTCGAAAAAATTTCTGGCTATCCTATTTTTAGGTGTTTCTGAGTGTTTTGAGACAGGTGCCATTATAGGAAGTTTTTTTTTGACCCGTTTCCAGTTTTTGGGTCCGGGCAGTCGAAAAAAAAAAATTGGTCGAAAAATTTCGTGCCCATCCTGTCAGTTTGAGCTAGGAAGAGTT
>NW_021171957.1:19545-39350 GCF_002162155.2 Triticum dicoccoides
ATAAACCATCTAGTGTTGCTTCTGAAATTAAATTGAAAAGTGCATGTTTATTTGCCACCAAATCTGATATTGATGAGCTAGATTTCAGCAAATCTGTTTGCTATGCTTTTCTGTGCAAAGAGGCATTATTTTCATTCGAGGACGTGCCTTCCTCTTTGCCTCCTGCTGTCACTAACATTTTGCAGGAGTTCGCTGACGTCTTTCCACAAGACGTGCCACCGGGATTACCGCCTATTCGAGGGATTGAGCATCAGATTGACTTAATTCCCGGTGCTTCACTGCCAAACCGTGCACCATACCGTACCAATCCAGAGGAGACGAAGGAGATTATGCGTCAAGTACAAGAGCTTCTCGACAAAGGTTATATACGCAAATCCCTTAGTCCTTGTGCTGTTCCTATTATTCTAGTGCCGAAAAAGGATGGTACATCACATATGTGTGTTGATTGTAGAGGCATTAATAATATTACTATTCGTTATCGTCATCCTATTCCTAGGCTAGATGATATGCTTGATGAATTGAGTGGCTCTACAATATTCTCCAAAGTTGATTTACGTAGTGGATACCATCAAATTCGTATGAAATTGGGAGATGAATGGAAAACAGCATTCAAAACTAAGTTTGGATTATATGAGTGGTTAGTCATGCCTTTTGGGTTAACTAATGCACCTAGTACTTTCATGAAATTAATGAACGAAGTTTTACGTGTTTTCATTGGACGATTTGTGGTAGTTTACTTTGATGACATATTGATTTATAGCAGATCTTTGGAAGAACATTTGGAACATTTACGTGCTGTTTTTATTGCTCTACGTGATGCACGTTTGTTTGGTAACCTTGGGAAGTGCACCTTTTGCACCGACCGAGTATCTTTTCTTGGCTATGTTGTTACTCCACAGGGAATTGAAGTTGATAAAGCCAAGATTGAAGCTATTGAGAGTTGGCCGCAACCCAAAACGGTCACAAGTGAGGAGTTTTCTTGGCCTCGCTGGATTCTATAGGCGTTTTGTGAGAGATTTCAGCACCATTGCTGCACCTCTCAATGAGCTTACAAAGAAAGATGTGCCTTTTGTTTGGGGTACCGCACAGGAAGAAGCCTTCACGGTATTGAAAGATAAGTTGACACATGCTCCTTTACTCCAACTTCCTGATTTTAATAAGACTTTTGAGCTTGAATGTGATGCTAGTGGAATTGGATTAGGAGGTGTGTTATTACAAGATGGCAAACCTGTTGCATACTTTTCTGAAAAATTGAGTGGGCCTAGTCTGAATTATTCTACTTATGATAAAGAATTATATGCTCTTGTTCGGACTTTAGAAACATGGCAACATTATTTATGGCCCAAAGAATTTGTTATACATTCTGATCATGAATCTTTGAAACATATTAAAAGTCAAGCTAAACTGAATCGTAGACATGCTAAATGGGTTGAATTCATTGAGACTTTCCCTTATGTCATTAAACACAAGAAGGGAAAAAAATGTTATTGCTGATGCATTGTCTCGTCGATATACTATGCTTTCACAACTTGACTTCAAAATATTTGGTTTGGAGACCATCAAAGATCAATATGTGCATGATGCTGATTTTAAAGATGTAATGCAGAATTGTAAAGAAGGAAGAATGTGGAACAAGTTTGTCGTTAACGATGGACTTGTGTTTCGTGCTAACAAGCTATGCATTCCAGCTAGCTCCGTTCGTCTTTTGTTGTTGCAGGAAGCGCATGGAGGGGGATTAATGGGACATTTTGGCGTGAAGAAGACGGAGGACGTACTTGCTACACATTTCTTTTGGCCAAAGATGAGACGGGATGTTGAGCGTTTTATTGCTCGATGCACTACATGTCAAAAAGCTAAGTCACGACTCAATCCTCATGGTTTATATATGCCTTTGCCTGTACCTAGTGTTCCTTGGGAGGATATATCTATGGACTTTGTTTTAGGTTTACCTCGAACAAAGAAGGGGAGGGATAGCATATTTGTTGTCGTGGATAGATTCTCGAAAATGGCACACTTTATACCATGTCATAAAAGCGATGATGCTGTTAATGTTGCTGATTTGTTCTTTCGTGAAATTATTCGCTTGCATGGTGTGCCAAATACTATTGTTTCAGATCGTGATACTAAATTTCTTAGCCACTTTTGGAGATGTTTATGGGCTAAAGTTGGGGACTAAACTGCTTTTTAGTACTACTTGTCACCCCCAAACTGATGGACAAACTGAAGTAGTCAATAGAACGTTGTCTACTATGCTTAGGGCTGTTTTGAAGAATAATAAGAAAATGTGGGAGGAATGCTTGCCTCATATTGAATTTGCTTATAATCGTTCATTGCATTCTACTACTAAGATGTGCCCTTTTGAAGTTGTGTATGGTTTCCTACCTCGTGCACCTATTGATTTGTTGCCTCTTCCATCTTCGGAGAAGGTTAATTTTGATGCTAAACAACGTGCTGAATTGATTTTAAAAATGCATGAGTTAACTAAGGAAAACATTGAGCGTATGAATGCTAAATATAAACTTGCTGGAGATAAGGGTAGAAAACATGTTGTGTTTGCACCTGGAGATCTTGTTTGGTTACATTTGCGTAAGGATAGATTTCCTGATTTGCGCTAATCAAAGTTAATGCCACGTGCTGATGGTCCCTTTAAGGTGTTAGAGAAAATAAATGATAATGCATATAAACTTGAGCTGCCTGCAGATTTTGGGGTTAGTCCCACTTTTAACATTGCAGATTTGAAGCCTTATTTGGGTGAGGAAGATGAACTTCCGTCGAGGACGACTTCATTTCAAGAAGGGGAGGATGATGAGGACATCAATACAATTGTTACACCCACAGCCCCTGCTGCTATACATACTGGACCAATTACTAGAGCTCGTGCACGCCAACTAAATTACCAGGTACTTTCGTTTCTTGGTAATGATTCTAATGTTCATGAGAATATGATGCTGCCTAAATTGGATACATTTGTTTTGCTTACAAATGAAGGGCCTAGCTTGGAGAAGGATGAACATTGGAGCAAGAACAAGCATGGAGATGATGGCATGCGCAAGGGGAACAAGAACGGAGTTACAAGTGATGATTTCAGGACTTTGAAGCCACCATAATGGGTGCATGAAGCCTTGGACGAAATATACAAGATGCCACTTCATAAATTTCGTCCCGAGGCTACTTTAGGTGCTGCGTCACCTTATTATTGGGCCAGGCCCATGTAATTTCGAAATACATAAGTATAGGCTATTTTTAGAGTCCGTATGTGTGGGGAAACAAGAGATAGGGTTGATTTCGGACCCCTCCACCAAGGGCCACGAAATTCCCCCCTCTTCCTCCATATATACAGCCCTTAGGGCATCGTTTAGACTTTGGGTTTTGTTTAGATTAAAAGTTCGATGAGATGATGGATATCGCTTTGGTGGCAGTCGACTTTGACGATCCGACTACGAACGTGCGAGGACGTCGCGCCTTAGCAATCGCTAAACCAACTCCGAGAGGTTATTGACCACGCCGGAGCACGATCAACCTGACCACGAGGGTCTGTTTCCTGCGAGCAAACAAAGAACAAGCAAGAAACTAAGATTGCAATCTGGATATTGCGAATATAAGATGAAAGCTTTATTGATCAAGGTGGGGTTCTGTGACGCCTTTGTCTGGTCGTTGAACACAAACGAAGTGCGCGAAGTTGCAGCTATGGCGAACTTTTAATCTAAACAAAACCCAAAGTCTAAACGATGCCCTAAGGGCTGTATATATGGAGGAAGAGGGGGGGAATTTCGTGGCCCTTGGTGGAGGGGTCCGAAATCAACCCTATCTCTTGTTTCCCCACACATACGGACTCTAAAAATAGCCTATACTTATGTATTTCGAAATTACATGGGCCTGGCCCAATAATAAGGTGACGCAGCACCTAAAATAGCCTCGGGACGAAATTTATGAAGTGGCATCTTGTATATTTCGTCCAAGGCTTCATGCACCCATTATGGTGGCTTCAAAGTCCTGAAATCATCACTTGTAACTCCGTTCTTGTTTCCCTTGCGCATGCCATCATCTCCATGCTTGTTCTTGCTCCAATGTCCATCCTTCTCCAAGCTAGGCCCTTCATTTGTAAGCAAAACAAATGTATCCAATTTAGGCAGCATCATATTCTCATGAACATTAGAATCATTACCAAGAAACGAAAGTACCTGGTAATTTAGTTGGCGTGCACGAGCTCTAGTAATTGGTCCAGTATGTATAGCAGCAGGGGCTGTGGGTGTAACAATTGTATTGATGTCCTCATCATCCTCCCCTTCTTGAAATGAAGTCGTCCTCGACGGAAGTGCATCTTCCTCACCCAAATAAGGCTTCAAATCTGCAATGTTAAAAGTGGGACTAACCCCAAAATCTGCAGGCAGCTCAAGTTTATATGCATTATCATTTATTTTCTCTAACACCTTAAAGGGACCATCAGCACGTGGCATTAACTTTGATTTGCGCAAATCAGGAAATCTATCCTTACGCAAATGTAACCAAACAAGATCTCCAGGTGCAAACACAACATGTTTTCTACCCTTATCTCCAGCAAGTTTATATTTAGCATTCATGCGCTCAATGTTTTCCTTAGTTAACTCATGCATTTTTAAAATCAATTCAGCACGTTGTTTAGCATCAAAATTAACCTTCTCCGAAGATGGAAGAGGCAACAAATCAATAGGTGCACGAGGTAGGAAACCATACACAACTTCAAAAGGGCACATCTTAGTAGTAGAATGCAATGAACGATTATAAGCAAATTCAATATGAGGCAAGCATTCCTCCCACATTTTCTTATTATTCTTCAAAACAGCTCGTGCACGCCAACTAAATTACCAGGTACTTTCGTTTCTTGGTAATGATTCTAATGTTCATGAGAATATGATGCTGCCTAAATTGGATACATTTGTTTTGCTTACAAATGAAGGGCCTAGCTTGGAGAAGGATGAACATTGGAGCAAGAACAAGCATGGAGATGATGGCATGCGCAAGGGAAACAAGAACGGAGTTACAAGTGATGATTTCAGGACTTTGAAGCCACCATAATGGGTGCATGAAGCCTTGGACGAAATATACAAGATGCCACTTCATAAATTTCGTCCCGAGGCTATTTTAGGTGCTGCGTCACCTTATTATTGGGCCAGGCCCATGTAATTTCGAAATACATAAGTATAGGCTATTTTTAGAGTCCGTATGTGTGGGGAAACAAGAGATAGGGTTGATTTCGGACTCCTCCACCAAGGGCCACGAAATTCCCCCCTCTTCCTCCATATATACAGCCCTTAGGGCATCGTTTAGACTTTGGGTTTTGTTTAGATTAAAAGTTCGCCATAGCTGCAACTTCGCGTACTTCGTTTGTGTTCAACGACCAGACAAAGGCGTCACAGAACCCCACCTTGATCTATAAAGCTTTCATCTTATATTCGCAATATCCAGATTGCAATCTCAGTTTCTTGCTTGTTCTTTGTTTGCTCGCAGGAAACAGACCCTCGTGGTCAGGTTGATCGTGCTCCGGCGTGGTCAATAACCTCTCGGAGTTGGTTTAGCGATTGCTAAGGCGCGACGTCCTCGCACGTTCGTAGTCGGATCGTCAAAGTCGACTTCCACCAAAGCGAAATCCACCATCTCATCGAAAGACGGGACACCTTTGCCTCTATCACTTTTGCACCGACCGAGTATCTTTTCATGGATATGTTGTTACGCCACAGGGAATTGAAGTTGATAAAGCCAAGATTGAAGCTATTGAGAGTTGGCCGCAGCCCAAAACAGTCACACAAGTGAGGAGTTTTCTTGGACTCGCTGGTTTCTTGATGAGGACATGACTACCTTGGATATGACCAAAAATATTGCATATATGCATATTTGTCAGGTGATTTCTAGTGCAAACTATTCAATAATCTATTTATGTTATGCAGAACAAAAATACTTCACACACTTTTGTGTTTTGTCTAATTGCAGGTGTATGGGACATTTGTACAATCCACATATGAAGATAAGGAAGAAAGAGATGTTTATTTGCTGTCCAAAAAGTTCTCTCACGTCACTTTTGGCCCAAGAGAAGATAGAGTCCAAGTCTCTCACGTTCTGGATTCAGAATCGGACTGCACAGACATACCTGACTCAAAACGCACACAAGTTTTCATACGGACTCCGAATTGGGTGATTCTTTTTTTGTTGGAAACTAGATTTCGTGCACTTTCCAACCCAATTGGAATCACCTTCAAATTCGTCCGGAGCGTTGAGTTGTGGACGAAACAATCTGATACTGCAGCAGAATCCGAGTCAAACTACAAGTCCAGAGGTGTTACATCACCTCCACTTGGGACCATTGGCCTTGTACGACCTAGATTTAGTTTTAGGCTGCCTTGGGACGTCCTCCCACCTCCTTGGCCGCCACCCCTGGCTCCTATATAAGTAGATCCATCTAGTAGCTTTTACTTGGGATTTGTTTAGTTAAAAGTTAGCCATTGCAACTTCGTGTACTTCGTTTGTGTCCAACGACCAAACCAAGACCGCTTACGGATCCCCACCATTATCAATACCTCATATATATTTGCAATATTCAGATTGCTTTATCATATTCTTGCTCGTTCTTCGATTGCTTGCAGGAATAGACCTTCGTGGTCAGGCTGACCGTGCTTCCGGCATCGTCAGTAACCTCAGGAGATTGGTTTAGCGATTGCTAAGGCGCAACGTCGTGCACGTTTGTAGTCGGATCGTCAAAGTCGTCTCCACCAAATCGATAGTTATCATCTCATCGAAAGATCGGGACCCCGCCTCTATCATTTCTATAGGCGTTTTGTGAGAGATTTTAGCACCATTGCTGCACCTCTCAATGAGCTTACAAAGAAGGATGTGCCTTTTGTTTGGGGTACCGCACAGGAAGAAGCCTTCACGGTATTGAAAGATAAGTTGACACATGATCCTTTACTCCAACTTCCCGACTTTAATAAGACTTTTGAGCTTGAATGTGATGCTAGTGGAATTGGATTAGGAGGTGTGTTATTACAAGATGGCAAACCTGTTGCATACTTTTCTGAAAAATTGAGTGGGCCTAGTCTGAACTATTCTACTTATGATAAAGAATTATATGCTCTTGTTCGGAATTTAGAGACATGGCAACATTATTTATGGCCCAAAGAATTTGTTATACATTCTGATCATGACTTTGAAACATATTAAAAGTCAAGCTAAACTGAATCGTAGACATGCTAAATTGGTTGAATTCATTGAGACTTTTCCTTATGTCATTAAACACAAGAAGGGTAAAGAAAATGTTATTGCTGATGCATTGTCTCGTCGCTATACTATGCTTTCACAACTTGACTTCAAAATATTTGGTTTGGAGACCATCAAAGATCAATATGTGCATGATGCTGATTTTAAAGATGTAATGCAGAATTGCAAAGAAGGAAGAATGTGGAACAAGTTTGTCGTTAACGATGGATTTGTGTTCCGTGCTAACAAGCTATGCATTCCAGCTAGCTCCGTTCATCTTTTGTTATTGCAGGAGGCGCATGGAGGAGGATTAATGGGACACTTTGGCGTGAAGAAGACGGAGGACGTACTTGCTACACATTTCTTTTGGCCAAAGATGAGACGGGATGTTGAGCGTTTTATTGCTCGCTGCACTACATGTCAAAAAGCTAAGTCACGACTCAATCCTCATGGTTTATATATGCCTTTGCCTGTACCTAGTGTTCCTTGGGAGGATATATCTATGGACTTTGTTTTAGGTTTACCCCGAAGAAAGAAGGGGAGGGATAGCATATTTGTTGTCGTGGATAGATTCTCGAAAATGGCACACTTTATACCATGTCATAAAAGCGATGATGCTGTTAATGTTGCTGATTTGTTCTTTCGTGAAATTATTCGCTTGCATGGTGTGCCAAATACTATTGTTTCAGATCGTGATACTAAATTTCTTAGCCACTTTTGGAGATGTTTATGGGCTAAGTTGGGGACTAAACTGCTTTTTAGTACTACTTATCACCCCCAAACTGATGGCCAAACTGAAGTAGTCAATAGAACATTGTCTACTATGCTTAGGACTGTTTTGAAGAGTAATAAGAAAATGTGGGAGGAATGCTTGCCTCATATTGAATTTGCTTATAATCGTTCATTGCATTCTACTACTAAGATGTGCCCTTTTGAAGTTGTGTATGGTTTCCTACCTCGTGCACCTATTGATTTGTTGCCTCTTCCATCTTCGGAGAAGGTTAATTTTGATGCTAAACAACGTGCTGAATTGATTTTAAAAATGCATGAGTTAACTAAGGAAAACATTGAGCGTATGAATGCCAAATATAAACTTGCTGGAGATAAGGGTAGAAAACATGTTGTGTTTGCACCTGGAGATCTTGTTTGGTTACATTTGCGTAAGGATAGATTTCCTGATTTGCGCAAATCAAAGCTCATGCCACGGGCTGATGGTCCCTTTAAGGTGTTAGAGAAAATAAATGATAATGCATATAAACTTGAGCTGCCTGCAGATTTTGGGGTTAGTCCCACTTTTAACATTGCAGATTTGAAGCCTTATTTGGGTGAGGAAGATGAGCTTCCGTCGAGGACGACTTCATTTCAAGAAGGGGAGGATGATGAGGACATCAATACAATTGTTACACCCACAGGCCCTGCTGCTATACATACTGGACCAATTACTAGAGCTCGCGCACGCCAACTAAATTACCAGGTACTTTCATTTCTTGGTAATGATTCTAATGTTCATGAGAATATGATGCTGCCTAAATTGGATACATTTGTTTTGCTTACAAATAAAGGGCCTAGCTTGGAGAAGGATGAACATTGGAGCAAGAACAAGCATGGAGATGATGGCATGCGCAAGGGGAACAAGAACGGAGTTACAAGTGATGATTTCAGGACTTTGAAGCCACCATAATGGGTGCATGAAGCCTTGGACGAAATATACAAGATGCCACTTCATAAATTTCGTCCCGAGGTTATTATAGGTGCTGCATCACCTTATTATTGGGCCAGGCCCATGTAATTTCGAAATACATAAGTATAGGCTATTTTTAGAGTCCGTATGTGTGGGGAAACAAGAGATAGGGTTGATTTCGGACCCCTCCACCAAGGGCCACGAAATTCCCCCTCTTCCTCCATATATACAGCCCTTAGGGCATCGTTTAGACTTTGGGTTTTGTTTAGATTAAAAGTTCGCCATAGCTGCAACTTCGCGTACTTCGTTTGTGTTCAACGACCAGACAAAGGCGTCACAGAACCCCACCTTGATCAATAAAGCTTTCATCTTATATTCGCAATATCTAGATTGCAATCTTAGTTTCTTGCTTGTTCTTCGTTTGCTCGCGGGAAACAGACCCTCGTGGTCAGGTTGATCGTGCTCCGGCGTGGTCAATAACCTCTCGGAGTTGGTTTAGCGATTGCTAAGGCGCGACGTCCTCGCACGTTCGTAGTCGGATCGTCAAAGTCGACTTCCACCAAAGCGATATCCATCATCTCATCGAAAGACGGGACACCTTTGCCTCTATCATGGTAGGTCCATGGGGATGACCTTGGGATGCTCCGCATCATCTCCCCTCCCTTGGGGAAGATCTGTCCTTGGATCAAAATCTTCATCACCATGGAAAGGAGAGAGATCTTTGACGTTGAAGATGTCGCTCACATTGTACTTGTCGCGTGGAAGGTCGATCTTGTAAGCGTTGTTGTTGTAGCGTGCAAGCACCTTGAAGGGTCCATCCTGATGAGGACATGACTACCTTGGATATGACCAAAAATATTGCATATATGCATATTTGTCAGGTGATTTCTAGTGCAAACTATTCAATAATCTATTTATGTTATCCAGAACAAAAATACTTCACACACTTTTGTGTTTTGTCTAATTGCAGGTGTATGGGACATTTGTACAATCCACATATGAAGATAAGGAAGAAAGAGATGTTTATTTGCTGTCCAAAAAGTTCTCTCACGTCACTTTTGGCCCAAGAGAAGATAGAGTCCAAGTCTCTCACGTTCTGGATTCAGATTCGGACTGCACAGACACACCTGACTCAAAACGCACACAAGTTTTTCATACGAACTCCGAATTGGGTGATTCTTTTTTTGTTGGAAACTAGATTTCATGCACTTTCCAACCCAATTGGAATCACCTTCAAATTCGACCGGAGCGTTGAGTTGTGAACGAAACAATCTGATGCTGCAGCAGAATCCGAGTCAAACTACAAGTCCAAAGGTGTTACATCACCTCCACTTGGGCCCATTGGCCTTGTACGACCTAGATTTAGTTTTAGGCTGCCTTGGGACGTCCTCCCACCTCCTTGGCCGCCACCCCTTGCTCCTATATAAGTAGATCCATCTAGTAGCTTTTCCTTGGGATTTGTTTAGTTAAAAGTTTGCCATTGCAACTTCGTGTACTTCGTTTGTGTCCAACGACCAGACCAAGACCGCTTCCGGATCCCCACCATTATCAATACTTCATATATATTTGCAATATTCAGATTGCTTTATCATATTCTTGCTCGTTCTTCGATTGCTTGCAGGAATAGACCTTCGTGGTCAGGCTGACCGTGCTTCCGGCATCGTCAGTAACCTCAGGAGATTGGTTTAGCGATTGCTAAGGCGCAACGTTGTGCACGTTCGTAGTCGGATTGTCAAAGTCGTCTCCAACAAATCGATAGTTATCATCTCATCGAAAGATCGGGACACCCCCGCCTCTATCAAGTGGTATCAGTTTTCAGGTTGCTCGGTGAGAATTTCCAGTTTTCCTAGATTAAATTTATTTTCTTACCTATTGTCCAAGAAAAAGCAACAAAAAAAAGTTAGATCTGTTCATCCTTTATCCAAGCCAGTCTGAGCCTTTGCAATTTTCTATTCATTGCTTGCATAGTTGAATTATCGGTTGCATCGCCGTGTCAGTTGCTGGTCTTAGTGTCTAGTTCCTTTAGAGTTTCGAGTTCTGTTCACATTAGTCACGCCGCCGCTGCATCATTATCCCTTCCGCTGTCCACCATCCCATCTATTAATTTCCACCACGTGCTATGCACTGTTCATTGTCATAATCATAGTTGAGGTCATTCACATCTTCGCCTGATCCAATCTGCATCTTATCTAGTTTGTCTTGGAAAGAGGGAAAAAAAGATAGAGGAAAAAAAGAGAGGAAAAAAAAGAAAAAAAAAGAGAAGAAGAAAAAAAGCGTGAGAAAAAAAAAGAGAGAAGAAAAAAATCGGATCTATCTAGAATCAATCTCGTACCTGAATTCGGATTGGAATCTGTTTTGCGCACTGTTCAGTAAAACAGGTGTATCTTCCTCATACGAAGTCCGTTTTGGCTCCGTGAGTACTCAAATTGAAGCTAGCGACGAGCCGCATCTAAATATTTGCAGAAGCTAGTTCAATATTTGACACCTCAAAATCGGCTTCTAAATAGGTCTTTTTGCCCTCTGAAGTTCGTGAACACAGCTTGTTCCAATTTTTCAGGCCAGTTTTAGAATTCTTTGACTCCTCATATCAACTCGGAATTGAGTGATTCTTTTTGCATTGGAAAGCTTGAGTTAGTAGCACTATTTGAAAGAATTTATCAGAAAATTGGCTCAAACTTTTCAAGAGGAAAGTTGGAGAGAGAGTTGTTGTATATCCTGTTTGGCAGTTGTTTTTCATCATTATCTTTACTGCCGTTGTGATCTTCACTTATATCTTGCTGTCCAGAGCTACTCAGTATCCTTCATTGATGCTAGTTGTGCTACGCCGTGACCTCATTAGTGTTCTAGGCTCGCGTCTCTAGTCCGGTCTAGCCTAGGACCAGCACAGTACCGTCGTTGAGCGTTTATTCAACATTGCATCTTTGAATTGATTATTGCTAATCTTTTGCTACCATATATAGCCAACCTAGCTCCACATATTTCTACACCGTGTATACGTACACTCTCCTGGCAATCGCTTTACTCAATATTCGGAGTTACTTGACACCGCTGGTTGCCGATCACCGCCTGCTGCATGGTAAGAACTTGTAAGACATTGATATTTGCTTTACAGTGAGCGTTTTACCACCACATCCTAGTAGTTATAGGAACATTATTTTTGGGTTTTGTTTCTTGTTCTACTAATCATGACAGGATCCAGAGTCAATTCATGGGCTTTGTCGATCGCGGGAGACGTGCCACCACCTTTGCAAATACCACAACCGTCACGAGAGGTGCACAAACATCCAAATGCACATGATCAGGTTAATGTATCTATACCACCATTTAATGGCCGTTTTAAACCTGCTTTATATATTGAATGGGAGTTCGACATAAAAAATATATTTGCTTCCCATAATTTCAATGAACATAAAAAGGTTAAGGTTGCGGTTGGTTCTTTCACTGGTTATGCTTTGGTTTGGTGGAGTGAATATTGTCGGTTACACCCTAATTATATACCTACTACTTGGGATGATTTGAAACTTGCCATGCGACATACTTTCGTCCCTGCTTATTATACTCGTGACATGATTAAGAAGTTGCAACACTTAAAACAAGGTAGTGAAACTGTACCAAAATATTATGATGATTTACAAACTACCTTGTTGCATTCCTCTTTAGAAGAAAGTGAAGATGATTTTATGGATAGATTTTGGGGAGGATTAAACCGTGATATTCAAGAGATACTAATTCATGAAGAGTGTTATCCTATGGACCATTTGTTTCATCTTGCTTGCAAAGCTGAACAGGAAATAAAACGACGTGTTGGCCACGAGGAGAACAAGCGCACGGTGCACATTCCAAGAGTTGATATGATTGTTCCTTCAACTACTAGGCATACTATGACAACCACATCCGTTGTTGTCAGGACTACATCACCTCCGCCATGTGACACATCGCCCCCGAGAGTGGCTACATCATCTAAGTTGATCATAAGAGGTAATGACAAAGGTATTGATCTTCCATCTCTACATGAGAATGATGAATGCCTTGTCAATTTGAATGCACCATCTGATGAGCTACCCACTACTTTGATCACACCACCTATTTTAGAGGACTACGTTGATAATTTGACTTTGCCATGTGATCAAACAACTGAAATACCAACAATTTTGAGTGCACCATTGAATTAACTATTGATGCAAAAGAACCAATGTTTAATCATTTTGATATGACCTCTAATCTTGGTGATGATTCTGTGTTGAATGACTTATTGCATGTTTGCTTATTTAAGCATGTTGTAGCATGTAAATTTGATGCAAGTAAGGTTTATTCACCAATGTTGGGATGGTTTAATGATGAACATTGTCAATCTTTTGAAATGAATAAGAGCTTCACTTATATGTGCAAACTGAGTTGCAATATTTTCATGCCTTCTACTTCTTGTGCTGATTTTTTGGCTTTAGATTTTATGAACTATGCAAGTTACTCATCTATTCATGTGTCATATATGCAAAAATCAAGGGAAGTAAAAATGGATGACATATACATATACAACATGTACACCTTGTCTCTTTTGTTAGCCACATTTCAGATTAAGCAACGCCGAGGACGGCTTTATTTTCAAGAAGGGGAGGATGATGAGGACATGACTACCTTGGATATGACCAAAAAAATTGCATATATGCATATTTGTCAGGTGATTTCTAGTGCAAACTATTCAATAATCTATTTATGTTATCCAGAACAAAAATACTTCACACACTTTTGTGTTTTGTCTAATTGCAGGTGTATGGGACATTTGTACAATCCACATATGAAGATAAGGAAGAAAGAGATGTTTATTTGCTGTCCAAAAAGTTCTCTCACGTCACTTTTGGCCCAAGAAAAGATAGAGTCCAAGTCTCTCACGTTCTGGATTCAGATTCGGACTGCACAGACATATCTGACTCAAAACGCACACAAGTTTTTCATACGGACTCCGAATTGGGTGATTCTTTTTTTGTTGGAAACTAGATTTCGTGCACTTTCCAACCCAATTGGAATCACCTTCAAATTTGATAGAGGCAAAGGTGTCCCGTCTTTCGATGAGATGGTGGATTTCGCTTTGGTGGAAGTCGACTTTGACGACCCGACTACGAACGTGCGAGGACGTCGCGCCTTAGCAATCGCTAAACCAACTCCGAGAGGTTATTGACCACGCCGGAGCACGATCAACCTGACCACAAGGGTCTGTTTCCTGCGAGCAAACGTAGAACAAGCAAGAAACTAAGATTGCAATCTAGATATTGCGAATATAAGATGAAAGCTTTATTGATCAAGGTGGGGTTCTGTGACGCCTTTGTCTGGTTGTTGAACACAAACGAAGTACGCGAAGTTGCAGCTATGGCGAACTTTTAATCTAAACAAAACCCAAAGTCTAAACGATGCCCTAAGGGCTGTATATATGGAGGAAGAGGGGGGAATTTCGTGGCCCTTGGTGGAGGGGTCCGAAATCAACCCTATCTCTTGTTTCCCCACACATACGGACTCTAAAAATAGCCTATACTTATGTATTTCGAAATTACATGGGCCTGGCCCAATAATAAGGTGACGCAGCACCTAAAATAGCCTCGGGACGAAATTTATGAAGTGGCATCTTGTATATTTCGTCCAAGGCTTCATGCACCCATTATGGTGGCTTCAAAGTCCTGAAATCATCACTTGTAACTCCGTTCTTGTTCCCCTTGCGCATGCCATCATCTACATGCTTGTTCTTGCTCCAATGTTCATCCTTCTCCAAGCTAGGCCCTTCATTTGTAAGCAAAACAAATGTATCCAATTTAGGCAGCATCATATCCTCATGAACATTAGAATCATTACAAAGAAACGAAAGTACCTGGTAATTTAGTTGGCGTGCGCGAGCTCTAGTAATTGGTCCAGTATGTATAGCAGCAGGGCCTGTGGGTGTAACAATTGTATTGATGTCCTCATCATCCTCCCCTTCTTGAAATGAAGTCGTCCTCGACGAAAGTTCATCTTCCTCACCCAAATAAGGCTTCAAATCTGCAATGTTACAAGTGGGACTAACCCCAAAATTTGCAGGCAGCTCAAGTTTATATGCATTATCATTTATTTTCTCTAACACCTTAAAGGGACCATCAGCACGTGGCAGTAGCTTTGATTTGCGCAAATCAGGAAATCTATCCTTACGCAAATGTAACCAAACAAGATCTCCAGGTGCAAACACAACATGTTTTCTACCCTTATCTCCAGCAAGTTTATATTTAGCATTCATACGCTCAATGTTTTCCTTAGTTAACTCATGCATTTTTAAAATCAATTCAGCACGTTGTTTAGCATCAAAATTAACCTTCTCCGAAGATGGAAGAGGCAACAAATCAATAGGTGCACGAGGTAGGAAACCATACACAACTTCAAAAGGGCACATCTTAGTAGTAGAATGCAATGAACGATTATAAGCAAATTCAATATGAGGCAAGCATTCCTCCCACATTTTCTTATTATTCTTCAAAACAGCCCTAAGCATAGTAGACAACGTTCTATTGACTACTTCAGTTTGTCCATCAGTTTGGGGGTGACAAGTAGTACTAAAAAGCAGTTTAGTCCCCAACTTAGCCCATAAACATCTCCAAAAGTGGCTAAGAAATTTAGTATCACGATCTGAAACAATAGTATTTGGCACACGATGCAAGCGAATAATTTCACGAAAGAACAAATCAGCAACATTAACAGCATCATCGCTTTTATGACATGGTATAAAGTGTGCCATTTTCGAGAATCTATCCACGACAACAAATATGCTATCCCTCCCCTTCTTTGTTCGAGGTAAACCTAAAACAAAGTCCATAGATATATCCTCCCAAGGAACACTAGGTACAGGCAAAGGCATATATAAACCATGAGGATTGAGTCGTGACTTAGCTTTTTGACATTTAGTGCAGCGAGCAATAAAACGCTCAACATCCCGTCTCATCTTTGGCCAAAATAAATGTGTAGCAAGTACGTCCTCCGTCTTCTTCACGCCAAAGTGTCCCATTAATCCTCCTCCATGCGCCTCCTGCAACAACAAAAGACGAACGGAGCTAGCTGGAATGCATAGCTTGTTAGCACGAAACACAAATCCATCGTTAACGACAAACTTGTTCCACATTCTTCCTTCTTTACAATTCTGCATTACATCTTTAAAATCAGCATCATGCACATATTGATCTTTGATGGTCTCCAAACCAAATATTTTGAAGTCAAGTTGTGAAAGCATAGTATAGCGACGAGACAATGCATCAGCAATAACATTTTCTTTTCCCTTCTTGTGTTTAATGACATAAGGGAAAGTCTCAATGAATTCAACCCATTTAGCATGTCTACGATTCTGTTTAGCTTGACTTTTAATATGTTTCAAAGATTCATGATCAGAATGTATAACAAACTCTTTGGGCCATAAATAATGTTGCCATGTTTCTGATGAGGACATCAATACAATTGTTACACCCACAGCCCCTGCTGCTATACATACTGGACCAATTACTAGAGCTCGTGCACGCCAACTAAATTACCAGGTACTTTCGTTTCTTGGTAATGATTCTAATGTTCATGAGAATATGATGCTGCCTAAATTGGATACATTTGTTTTGCTTACAAATGAAGGGCCTAGCTTGGAGAAGGATGAACATTGGAGCAAGAACAAGCATGGAGATGATGGCATGCGCAAGGGAAACAAGAACGGAGTTACAAGTGATGATTTCAGGACTTTGAAGCCACCATAATGGGTGCATGAAGCCTTGGACGAAATATACAAGATGCCACTTCATAAATTTCGTCCCGAGGCTATTTTAGTTGCTGCGTCACCTTATTATTGGGCCAGGCCCATGTAATTTCGAAATACATAAGTATAGGCTATTTTTAGAGTCCGTATGTGTGGGGAAACAAGAGATAGGGTTGATTTCGGACCCCTCCACCAAGGGCCACGAAATTCCCCCCCTCTTCCTCCATATATACAGCCCTTAGGGCATCGTTTAGACTTTGGGTTTTGTTTAGATTAAAAGTTCGCCATAGCTGCAACTTCGCGTACTTCGTTTGTGTTCAACGACCAGACAAAGGCGTCACAGAACCCCACCTTGATCAATAAAGCTTTCATCTTATATTCGCAATATCCAGATTGCAATCTTAGTTTCTTGCTTGTTCTTCGTTTGCTCGCAGGAAACAGACCCTCGTGGTCAGGTTGATCGTGCTCCGGCGTGGTCAATAACCTCTCGGAGTTGGTTTAGCGATTGCTAAGGCGCGACGTCCTCGCACGTTCGTAGTCGGATCGTCAAAGTCGACTTCCACCAAAGCGATATCCATCATCTCATCGAAAGATCGGGACCCTCGCCTCTATCATTTTTAAAATCAATTCAGCACGTTGTTTAGCATCAAAATTAACCTTCTCCGAAGATGGAAGAGGCAACAAATCAATAGGTGCATGAGGTAGGAAACCATACACAACTTCAAAAGGGCACATCTTAGTAGTAGAATGCAATGAACGATTATAAGCAAATTCAATATGAGGCAAGCATTCCTCCCACATTTTCTTATTATTCTTCAAAACAGCCCTAAGCATAGTAGACAACGTTCTATTGACTACTTCAGTTTGTCCATCAGTTTGGGGGTGACAAGTAGTACTAAAAAGCAGTTTAGTCCCCAACTTAGCCCATAAACATCTCCAAAAGTGGCTAAGAAATTTAGTATCACGATCTGAAACAATAGTATTTGGCACACCATGCAAGCGAATAATTTCACGAAAGAACAAATCAACAACATTAACAGCATCATCACTTTTATGACATGGTATAAAGTGTGCCATTTTCGAGAATCTATCCACGACAACAAATATGCTATCCCTCCCCTTCTTTGTTCGAGGTAAACCTAAAACAAAGTCCATAGATATATCCTCCCAAGGAACACTAGGTACAGGCAAAGGCATATATAAACCATGAGGATTGAGTCGTGACTTAGCTTTTTGACATGTAGTGCAGCGAGCAATAAAACGCTCAACATCCCGTCTCATCTTTGGCCAAAAGAAATGTGTAGCAAGTACGTCCTCCGTGTTCTTCACGCCAAAGTGTCCCATTAATCCTCCTCCATGCGCCTCCTGCAACAACAAAAGACGAACGGAGCTAGCTGGAATGCATAGCTTGTTAGCACGAAACACAAATCCATCGTTAACAACAAACTTGTTCCACATTCTTCCTTCTTTACAATTCTGCATTACATCTTTAAAATCAGCATCATGCACATATTGATCTTTGATGGTCTCCAAACCAAATATTTTGAAGTCAAGTTGTGAAAGCGTAGTATAGCGACGAGACAATGCATCAGCAATAACATTTTCTTTTCCCTTCTTGTGTTTAATGACATAAGGGAAAGTCTCAATGAATTCAACCCATTTAGCATGTCTACGATTCAGTTTAGCTTGACTTTTAATATGTTTCAAAGATTCATGATCAGAATGTATAACAAATTCTTTGGGCCATAAATAATGTTGCCATGTTTCTAAAGTCCGAACAAGAGCATATAATTCTTTATCATAAGTAGAATAATTCAGACTAGGCCCACTCAATTTTTCAGAAAAGTATGCAACAGGTTTGCCATCTTGTAATAACACACCTCCTAATCCAATTCCACTAGCATCACATTCAAGCTCAAAAGTCTTATTAAAATCAGGAAGTTGGAGTAAAGGAACATGTGTCAACTTATCTTTCAATACCATGAAGGCTTCTTCCTGTGCGGTACCCCAAAGAAAAGGCACATCTTTCTTTGTAAGCTCATTGAGAGGTGCAGCAATGGTGCTGAAATCTCTCACAAAACGCCTATAGAATCCAGCGTGGCCAAGAAAACTCCTCACTTGTGTGACCGTTTTGGGCTGCGGCCAACTCTCAATAGCTTCAATCTTGGCTTTATCAACTTCAATTCCCTGTGGAGTAACAACATAGCCAAGAAAAGATACTCGGTCGGTGCAAAAGGTGCACTTCCCAAGGTTACCGAACAAACGTGCATCACGTAGAGCAATAAAAACAGCACGTAAATGTTCCAAATGTTCTTCCAAAGATCTGCTATAAATCAATATGTCATCAAAGTAAACTACCACAAATCGTCCAATGAAAGCACGTAAAACTTCGTTCATTAATCTCATGAAAGTACTAGGTGCATTAGTTAACCCAAAAGGCATGACTAACCACTCATATAATCCAAACTTAGTTTTAAATGTTGTTTTCCATTCATCTCCCAATTTCATACGAATTTGATGGTAGCCACTACGCAAATCAACTGTGGAGAATATTGTAGAGCAACTCAATTCATCAAGCATATCATCTAGCCTAGGAATAGGATGACGATAACGAATAGTAATATTATTAATGCCTCTACAATCAACACACATACGTGATGTACCATCCTTTCGGCACTAGAATAATAGGAACAGCACAAGGACTAAGGGATTCGCGTATATAACCTTTGTCGAGAAGCTCTTGTACTTGACGCATAATCTCCTTCGTCTCCTCTGGATTGGTACGGTATGGTGCACGGTTTGGCAGTGAAGCACCGGGAATTAAGTCAATCTGATGCTCAATCCCTCGAATAGGCGGTAATCCCGGTGGCACGTCTTGTGGAAAAACGTCAGCGAACTCCTGCAAAATGTTAGTGACAGCAGGAGGCAAAGAGGAAGGCACGTCCTCGAATGAAAATAATGCCTCTTTGCACACAAAAGCATAGCAAATAGATTTGCTAAAATCTAGCTCATCAATATCAGATTTGGTGGCAAATAAACATGCACTTTTCAATTTAATTTCAGAAGCAACACTAGATGGTTTATTATTAGGCTTCATTTGTTGCTCAAATTCTTTTGCCACAATCTGATTTTCACTCTTATTCTTCTCCTGTT
>NW_021171958.1:0-1437 GCF_002162155.2 Triticum dicoccoides
CCGAGACGAGCACGTGACACCATTGCCACCCTGTCTTAGCGTAACGCGAGTCGAGGCGGACGTCGTCGCGGTAGCGACGACAGACGCCGAGACGAGCACGTGACAGTACTGCAACCCTGTCTTAGCGTAAGCGAGTCGAGGCGTGACAGAGAAGGATTCCCCATCCGAACCAATCTGAGCCTTTGCATAATCTTTTCTGTATTTGCTTTGTTGAATTTGCGGTTGCATCGTCGTGTCCAGTTGCTGGTCTTAGCGTCTAGTCTTTTAGAGTTTCGAGTTCTGTTCACAGGTTGTCACGTTGCCGCTGCCATATATCACCACCGCATCATCATCGTCGCTGTTGCCATATACCACCACCACATATTCACCGCCAATCCGAATCCATCTACGCCACCACATATCCGCCGCCATCACGCCAATCCGAGTTCACCTGCAACATATATCCGCCACCTGTCCGTGTTCCACCAGATTCATCTCCGCCACCAGTCCGAGTTCCACCAGATTCATCTCCGCCACCAGTCCTAGTCCGAGTCCAGTAATTGTTGCATTGTTCTCGATTTCCAGATCACGCGATACTCCGAGTCGTGACAGAGAAGGATTCCCCAACTTCCGAGCCATCCGCAGAAGAAAAATAGTTCCAGTTTCAAAAAAAAAACTAAGTCTGGAAAATTCTGGCTAGGCAGTTTTTAGACCATTTGTAGACTTTTTCGAAAAAAATTTGTTGCGGAGCAAAAAAAAAAGAGGATAAAAAAGTTCAAAAAAAAAGAAAAAAAATCCAGTGTGTGCTCCTCCCTTGTTTACGTGCAGCGCCGTGATTTTATTGGTGTTCTAGGCTCGCGTCTCTAGCACAGTCTAGCCTAGGACCAGCACAGTACCGTCGTTGAGCGTTTATTCAACTTTGCATCTCTGAATTGATTATTGCTGACCCTTTTTGCTACCATATTATAAGCCTTCCCAGCTCCACATACATCTACGTCGTGCGTTTGACTCTCCCTGGTAATCGCTCTATCCAAGCTTTGAGAGTTTTTGACTACAACGGTTGCCGATCACCGCCTGCTGCTGGGTAAGAACTGGTAAGAATTTGAGATTTGCTTGACGGATTTGTGACACCCACCACCACCTCTTGTTAGTAGTCTGTAGGATCATATTCTTGTGTGTTTCTATTGCTGCTAACTATGCCAGGATCACAAGACGACGAGACTGACTGGGAGAACATGACGAATAAGGAATTGCATGATAAATTTCAGCAAATGATGAGTGGACAGGTGCAAGATGTGCTAAACAGATTTGAAGAGGCCATGGAGAAGATAGATGGCATGGAGAATACGTTCGAAACAAAGCTCGATAACAAGTTTAATGAAATGCTTGCGCGTCTTCCACCACCACCACCCGCTGCACCTAACGCACCTCTCCAACAACAACAACAACAACAACAAC
>NW_021171959.1:0-1171 GCF_002162155.2 Triticum dicoccoides
AACATAAAAGGGTTATTATAAAGGTGCTCTACAGGTGTCTCCGAAGGTGTTTGTTGGGTTGGCATATATCGAGATGAGGATTTGTCACTCCGTGTTTCGGAGAGGTATCTCTGGGCCCTCTCGGTAATACTCATCACTATAACCCTTGCAAGCATTGTAACTAATGAGTTAGTTGTGGGATGAAGTATTACAGAACGAGTAAAGAGACTTGACAGTAATGAGATTGAACTAGGTATAATGATACCGACGATCGAATCTCGGGCAAGTAACATAACGATGACAAAGGGAACAACGTATGTTGTTATGTGGTTTGACCGATAAAGATCTTCGTAGAATATGTAGGAACAAATATGAGCATCCAGGTTCCGCTATTGGTTATTTACCGGAGACGTGTCTCGGTCATTTCTACATAGTTCTCGAACCCGTAGGGTCCGCACGCTTAACGTTCGATGACGATTGGTATTATGAGTTTATGTGATATGATGTACCGAAGTTTGTTCGAAGTCCCGGATGAGATCACAAACGAGACAAGGAGTCTCAAAATGGTCGAGACATAAAGATTCATATATTGGAAGGTTGCATTTGGACATCAGAATGGTTCCGAGTGGTTCGGGCATTTTTTCGGAGTACCGGGAGGTTACCGGAACCCCCCGGGAGAAGTTATGGGCCTTATGGGCCATAAGAGGGAAGCACACCAGCCCACAAGGGGCTAGTGCACCCCCCTTTGGGCAGGAGGCCGAATTGGACTTGGGAAGGGGGCGCCACCCCCCTTTCCTCCTCCTACTCCCTCTCCTTCCCCTTTTCCCCCTCCGGTAATAAGGAAAAAAGGGTGGGGTCGAATCCTACTAGGACTGGAGTCCTAGTAGGACTCCCATCTCCCTGGTGCGCCCCTTGTTGGCCGGCCTCCTCCTCCCCTCCTTTATATACGAGGGCAGGGGGCACCTCAAAGGCATAATAGACAATATCTTAGCCGTGTGCGGTGCCCTCCTCCACAGTTTTACACCTCGGTCATATCGTTGTAGTGCTTAGGCGAACCACGCCGTCGTGTTGATGGAACTCTCCCTCAGCCTCAGCTAGATCTAGAGTTCGAGGGACGTCACCGAGCTAAACGTGTGCAAATCGCGGAGGTGCCATGCGTTCGGTACTTGATCGGTCGGATCGTGAAGACGTA
>NW_021171960.1:0-1664 GCF_002162155.2 Triticum dicoccoides
ACATCTAATCATGCCAGTTTGTAATTCCTGATAATATTCTTCTACAGAATTTTTTCCTTGTCTTAAACGCTGCAATTTTTGAAGCAATTCACGTTGATAATATGGTGGAACCCAACGCGTACGCATAGCAGTTTTCAAAGCAGCCCAAGTAGTTGGAATAGGATATAATCTACAATGTTCAGACCACCATACACATGCAAAACTAGTGAAAGCACAAACAGCAGCAGCAACTCGTCTCTCCTCAGGATATTGTAAACATGTAAATCGTTGTTCAGTTTCTAACTCCCAAGTAAGATATATATCAGGAACATATCTACCCTCAAATGGTGGAATATTCAATTTCAGTTTAGGAATATGGACATCATCTCGTACCTGAGGTGGTGGTGCGGGCCTACCATTACGAATATATACCTGAGGTCGACCTGGTGGTGGTGGTGCTGGTGGTTGCACGTAGTTCGGATTTTGATCAACCTGATCCTCATAATCTCCCACATAATCATCATCCTCCTGGGTACCAGCAGCAGCAGTAGCAGGAGCCAAAGAAGCACCAACAGCAGTAGCAGCGGCACCAGAATGTTGTCCTAGCTCAATAGGAACACGCTGTGCTCGTCCATACTGATTCGGAAGGGGGCGTAGTTGTTGTTGTTGCAGAGGTGCGACAGGTGCAGCCGGTGGTGGAAGACGCGCAAGCAGTTCATTAAATCTTTTATCGAGCTTTGTTTCGAACGTCTTCTCAAGGCCAGTAATCTTCTCCATGGCCTCTTCAAAATTGTTCAGCACATCTTGCACCTGTTCAGTCATCATTTGCTGAAACTTATCATGAAGCTCCTTGTTCGATAAGTTCTCCCAGTCAATCTCGTTGGCTTGTGATCCTGGTATGGTTAGCAGCAATAGAAACACACAAGAATATGATCCTACAGACTACTAAGAAGTGGTGGTGGTGTATCACAAATCCGTCAAGCAAATCTCAAATTCTTACCAGTTCTTACCCAGCAGCAGGCGGTGATCGGCAACCGTTGTAGTCAAAACTCTCAAAGCTTGGATAGAGCGATTACCAGGGAGAGTCAAACGCACGACGTAGATGTATGTGGAGCTGGGAAGGCTTATAATATGGTAGCAAAAAGGGTCAGCAATAATCAATTCAGAGATGCAAAGTTGAATAAACGCTCAACGACGGTACTGTGCTGGTCCTAGGCTAGACTGTGCTAGAGACGCGAGCCTAGAACACCAACAAAATCACGGCGCGGCACGTAAACAAGGGAAAATCACACTCTGCAAAAAAAATCGCTCTTTTTTTGCGCTCTTTTTTTTTGCGCTGTTTTTATTTTTTGCGAAAAATCACTATAATGGCGAGTGTCTGAAAACTCTTCCTAGCTCAAACGGACAGGATGGACACGAAATTTTTTCGACCAATTTTTTTTTTCGACTGCCCGGACCCAAAAACTGGAAACGGGTCAAAAAAAACTTCCTATAATGGCACCTGTCTCAAAACACTCAGAAACACCTAAAAATAGGATAGCAAGAATTTTTTTCGAAAAATGCATTTTCGAAAAATTTTGGGCCTAAACGGAGCGTGGCTACCCGACTTTTTTTTTTCCGAAACCTACTCCGGCAAGGAAACACGAATCGGAATCTAGATGGATCTCGAAAACAAACCTAATATG
>NW_021171961.1:0-869 GCF_002162155.2 Triticum dicoccoides
GGCCACAACCATATCATTTGGGAGGTTGGTTCATAATGAATAAGGACAATGTCTGATTACCTTTTGTGCTATAGATCATGCTCACTACCACCTATTATTTGTTCTCGCATTGGGATCTCTTTTTTGGTCGTGCGCGGGATGGACACTTCGGATCTTGGCCTAGTGGACAAGGACGCCTAGATCTACCGGCCGGGAGGATCTTGGTTGCCTCCTCGACGCATTCCGTCGGCCACAACCATATCATTTGGGAGGTTGGTTCATCATGAATAAGGATAATGTTCGATTACCTTTTGTGCAATAGATAATGCTCAGTACCACCTAGTATTTTTTGTCGCATTGGGATCTCTTTTGTGGCCGTGCGCGGGATGGACACTTCGGATCTTGGCCTAGTGGACAACGACGCCTAGATTGACTAACATGGAGGATCTCGGTTGCCTCCTCAGCGACCTCTCGTCAGCCACAACCATTGGGGAGGTTGGTTCATAATGAGTAAGGATAATGTCCGATTACCTTTTGTGCAATAGATAATGCTCACTACCACCTAGTATTTGTTCTCGCATTGGGATCTCTTTTGTGGTCGTGCGCGGGATGGACACTTCGGATCTTGGCCTAGTGGACAACTATGCCTAGATCTACCGGCAGGGAGGATCTTGGTTGCCTCCTCGGCGACCTCTCGTCGGCCACAACCATATCATTTGGGAGGTTGGTTCATAATGAATAAGGACAATGTCTGATTACCTTTTGTGCTATAGATCATGCTCACTACCACCTATTATTTGTTCTCGCATTGGGATCTCTTTTTTGGTCGTGCGCGGGATGGACACTTCGGATCTTGGCCTAGTGGACAAGGACGCCTAGATCTACCGGCC
>NW_021171962.1:0-2182 GCF_002162155.2 Triticum dicoccoides
GATCATCGATAGTCAACCGTGATTAATAGTAATGATCTAGTTTAATATTTGAATTATGAACGTAAGCCGGAAATGTCGTACTCATCGGACGACGAAAACCGCCCGGGGGAGTGCGACTCGTGCCACGACGACCGAGGTATCTGCGACAGGTTCATTGAGTTGGACGAAGATCGGCGCTTCAGCATTAAGCTCGAGGAGACCTGCGATGTTCATACGGTACGCAACGACGACAATAGTTTTTTTCGTAATTAAGCACGTCTTCAACTATTTTAACGTGTATTTTTTATCTTTTCCAATTCGACTAGCTTATCCCATGCTTTGCAAGACGCTATGTCTTGGAGAGGATGGGTTTTCAAAACGATGAAAGTTTCGAAACCAAAAAAATTATCCTAAGTACCCATCATGGTGTGGATTTTCAAGTAAAGTTGTACAATGCTCAGAGTGTAACCCATTTTGGTTGCAAAAATTGGGAAGCACTTTGCAAGATGTATGGTCTTGATGAGGGTATGCTTGTCACCATGGATATTGGTGATGCTACAATCGAGCAAGAGAGACCTTCGATTTGGGTCCTTGTGGATACACCTCCAATTCTTCCCCCATGTGAGCTTAACATAGTTATTAAGTAATTTATATTGTTTATTTCAAAATATATAGTTGACAACTTATCTCCATTGACAGCGTATTTTCATTCTTCAAAGAATGTGCGGAAGATGGTAGACAGAACCTACTACACCGAAGGCTCCGAATTAACTTATCAGGAGAAAAATCATCTGATCGGATTTTGTACTGATCTTGAGAATTACAATATCTACAATCAAACTCCTCAACATTATGGTCAATACATGCCACTAGTGCACGTGTTGAACTACAGTAACTACCATGGAGATACCCTGCTAAGATTATTTTTTACTAATACAACATCCATGCATCTTTTTGCACACTTCTAAAACTAGTACATCATTGCTAACTACGACGTTATTACTATGTTTTTCAACAGATAATCCCGAATGATTGTGTGCCTCATCTGATGTATACGCATGGTAGCTTTCATGTTTTGAACATACAACCAGGTCGTCCTACGAATCTCAACTGTCCATACCGGGTTTCTAAAAGAAGTGGAGACATAACAATCAAAGAATGGAAAAAATGTATGGACAGTCGTAAGGAGCTTCTTGGAAGCAATAAGCAACGAAGGGCAAGAATTGGAGACAGGATGATCGCCATTCTTCATAATGGAGAGTCAGGGTCTATATTGCTTTATGCTATTTTACCTTAAGGGTATTTAGGTTATACCTGATACTGATGATCATGTGCTAAGAACAATTATGCAGGGTTGGGTTCGATGAGTATGAGGATGATGATCGCATGACTTATTATTAATAACGAGTAGAAGTTGTATGATGATGCATGATTAGTAGGACTTGTTATTATATATGATGATGTATGATGCGAGGATGCATGAGCATGTTATATCAACGGGTGAAATGAACATAGCAGCATCGTTGATAAACCAAGGACGAAGATATAAGAGAGGACACTTCTCTCTATTAGCTAGCTAATAACAACCTAAAAATAACCCCCAAAACCCCTAAAGCAGCCACTTTTGTAAAAAAACATGGACTTTTGGTCCCGGTTGGAGCAACCAACCGGGACCAAAGGCCCCCTGACTGGGCTCGGCGCACAGGGCCACATGGAGGCACATTGGTCCCGGTTCATGTTTGAACCGGGACTAATGGGTGGAGGTATTAGTAACGACCCATTAGTCCCGGTTCATGAACCGGGACTAAAGGCCCTTACGAACCGGGACTATTAGGTGTTTTTCTACTAGTGGTCGTCGATGACCACAAGATCAAGATGGAGAAATTGCGGTTGAAGATTAGAAAATATGCCATTGATAGTGTGGCTTGGTATCATTATGCTATTGGATCAATTGTTACCTTAGTTGCGATCTTGATCGCATTTGTTGTTGCATTGAAATTCTTTAGCTAGAGAGTTATTTGTATGTTGTATTTAAGTGTTGTATGAACTTTATGTATGAACTTGTATTAATTTGGTCTATTCGGTGGTGTGTAATGAATATGCGCCGGCAGTGGATGTACGATGACCGATGCTCTCCCCAGTTCATTGATGGCGTGCATACTTTTTTGATTGCGGCTCAGACAAACAAGTGGGCAGATGGTTT
>NW_021171963.1:0-1642 GCF_002162155.2 Triticum dicoccoides
GCAGAAACTTCACAAGAATATGCTGATATTTTTGGATGCCAACTAGGCCAATTTCCGATTCGATATCTAGGTATTCCTATTCATTATCGGCGTTTGACAATCGCTGAATGGAAACATGTTGAAGAGAGACTGGAGAAACGGTTGGCGAGCTGGAAGGCCAAACTCTTGTCCTATGGGGGCCGACTAGTTCTGATCAACTCGGTTCTTACCAACATGGTCCTTTACATGCTATCTTTTTTTCATCTGCCAAAAGGTGTTCTCCAACGCCTTGATTATTTTAGATCAAGGTTTTTTTGGCAGAGTGACAATGAAAAAAAGAAATATCGCTTGGCTAGGTGGAATATATTATGTCGTCCTAAAAGCCAAGGGAGACTCGGAATCCAGGATCTTGAGATAAAAAACATTGCATTGCTCAGCAAATGGGTATACAGATTACTCACTGAGGATGGTGTTTGGCAGGAGATCATTCGTAATAAATACGTTGGGTCCAAAGCAATCTCCCAGGTCTACTGGAAACCAGGCGACTCTCATTTTTGGAGTGGGGTTATGAAAGCTAAAGAATTCTTTTTCCAATTTGGCACTTTCTCGGTTAGGGACGGCTCCCAGATTCGATTATGGGAAGACACCTGGCTCGGGACTACTCCTCTAAATGTGCAATACCCAAGCTTATACCGGATAGTTAGACATAAGTTTGTCACGATTAAGACGGTATTGGGACAAGAACACCCGGATATTTCTTTTCGCAGAACGATTTTTGGACCTCGTCTGACTGCATGGAACGATTTGCTGACTCGTTTGGGAGCTGTCCAACTGTCGGCTGAATCGAACATCTTTAAATGGAACCTGCATCTGAATGGAAGATTTTCGGTTAAATCCATGTATGATGCATTGGTTCATAACGAGGTTCCATCTGATAATAGAAAAATGTGGAAGCTTAAGATTCCTCTAAAAGTGAAAAAATTTCTATGGTTTCTCAACAAAGGAGTTATCTTAACTAGGGACAATCTAGCTCGACGAAACTGGCAAGGCTGCAAAAAATGTGTTTTCTGCAATCATAATGAATCCATTAAACACCTATTTTTTGATTGCAAGTTTGCTAGATCGGTATGGGCAATAGTCCAAATTGCTTCGAATCTATATCCTCCACGCAGCGTACGGAAAATGTTTGGCAATTGGTTGAGGGGAATAGATAAACAATTGTCTAAGCACATTCTTGCGGGGGCGGCTGCCTTATGTTGGGCGTTGTTGCTAACCAGGAATGATATTGTTTTTAATCATAAAAGTGTTTCATCTCCTATGCAGGTAATTCATATATGCTCGCGATGGCTCCGTATGTGGTCTATCCTGCAGAGGCCGGAGGACAGAGACCTTTTTATGATAGCTTCTACCCGGTTGGAGTGCTCGGCCAGGGACATTTTTTACCCCCATGGATGGCGGTGTGACCTTCGGATTGGACCGGCATCACCTTAGGCCTCTTTTATCTTTTTTTGCTACTGCTGGCGTTTTTTGCCTTTTTATCTTGGCTTCTAGTACTTTGAAACTTTGGCTGTGTGCATCTAGCTATGCAGAGGCCGGGTGATCTTTGATGCGGTTGTATCAACTCGATATTTCAATTCAATGAAAAGCCCTTTATCGAAAAAAA
>NW_021171964.1:0-1994 GCF_002162155.2 Triticum dicoccoides
TAGATATGTTGAACAGATTAGTTCAGCATTGGGGCCCACTGGATAGTGATGAGGTTTTGCAAGGTTGATTTTGGCTAACCTAATATACTGGCAGTTACAATGGATCGTAGATACCCACATGGTATAAAGTCCACTTCCACAAATAATGATGGACTGACACAAAATGACAAGGGCCAACTTATGAAAGAACCGTGTATATATGTTTTGTGTCAACGAAAACAATATTAACAAACAAATCTATTAAACATGCATGTGTTGGTGGCTTTGGCTCAGTGGCTCCGGTATTGGGTGGGGACACAGAATAGCAAAGTTCCGAGCTCCCAAGTGAAAAGCCATGGGTCTCTGCTTCTCAAGTGCGTACACACAGCCCTACATGTTATGCCCAAGTTCTGGAGGGGTTGAGAGAGATAAGGGAGGAGTTGAGAGATATAAATATGAGGAGGGCGTGGTAGAGAGAGATTATGGCATCGTTTGTCACCATCTCCAACACTGCCTCTAAAATGAAAGGCCGGTAATACTTTTGTGAGTTCTCCTACATACCCCCACAAATATATATCGCCATGACTTGTGATGTGGTCATGCACAGACATGCCATTAGTGAATAAGAGTTATACTCACTAATTTTAGTAAGTAGTATTGCACACTTCTGTAGGGGGGTGCTTTATTCACCAACATTAGCAAAAACATCTGGTCATTACTTTCTCCTTCTACCAGCGCCCGGGAGGGACATTGATTTTCAATGATTAACATACTTATGGTGCAAAGTAATGCATTGTTCTCTTGCATGTCGAAGAGAATAACATGGTGAAAAGGTGCGTCAAATCTCAGTTGTCGTCTTGTCTCGTCCCCGCGTCCTCGGTCGTACCGCTCCTCCGCCATGTCGTCGAAGCTCAAGTACAAGAGCAAGACCGTCTTGAAGGGAGTGTGGGCGCATCTAGTTTTCTCCATTGATGGGCTAACATAGACTCATTATTGATGCCCACACCACTAACGGGTGGAAACTTAGCCTCAAGCGTGAACATGTGATCAAACTCATCACGCGTGTCTTCTCTCGTGAGGTCAAACTTAAAACCATCATCATCATTGTGTTGTCATCATTACAACTCATCTTGGCCGAAACATATTTTAAAATTTTCCTTTACAATAAACCTAAAACATATATTTTGCATGAAATGACAGGAATTTTGAAAATTATTTGTTCTATTTATAATCTTATTTGAGTCCTCTATAATACTATATCATCTACCGTTGAATAGTTTGGGAGGAATTTAAATATTCCCAACCACAATATACTAACATGATGATGTTCATGTGATTTGGATGGAAATATTGGAAATAAAGAGGCACATGTGATGAAGAATCTTTTGTTGAGTGCTGCGTCCACACGTTTTGGAATTCATAAACTACGTACTATAGGACGTCGGTCCATCCATCTTCACTCTATGCTTTTTAAAATCGATACTCCGGCGAGTGGAATGGCATCTCTCTCTCCGCCGTACATACATCGCCATTATCACCTGATTATCCACGATAATCTAGAACCATGCCATGGAGTACGTAAATTTGACGTCTCAATCACATACATATCGACAACCTTCTCCATCTAGTATCATCCCAATGTTGTTCCTTGATTTTATGTGTATTGGTGCGTAGGGAAAGTTGACGTGGAGTTCGCACAAAGACTGAGTTGACATTGAGTTCGGACATATACGGAGATGCATGAATGATGATGAAACAACATAAAACTTTAACTATTATGCAACCACATAGGGCATCTCCAACACTGACCCCTAAACCAGACACCGTATCCGTCTGCGGACCGGTGACGACCAGTCCATGAACAGTGATGCGGGAGCCGGCTATCTAAAGCTGCCCGCATATATTTCAAACCAATTTTGAATAAACTAGATAAATTATATCAAAACAACATATTTCAGCATAGTTTAGACATAATTTACATAAAACAGACAATATTTCGACCATTTAACTAAAAT
>NW_021171965.1:0-922 GCF_002162155.2 Triticum dicoccoides
AGAGGACCTCTCCACCCGGTTGTGTTAGGTCGGCCCATAGGAACACTTTGGAGCAACATCCGGGCCAGGCCCACAACTACATCCACTCCGTGTAGACTCGACGCGTCCGTTTCCCCCCTCCGGGTGCCGGCGGCGGCGCCGTTCGTCAGGGGGGCCACGCACCGGAGACGCGTGCCGCCTCTTCGGACATGCCACAACACCACCCCGCATGTATGAGGGCCCGGTACGATGCTCCGGTGGCATTGCTACCCCCCAGGGCCCCCGTCCCGCCTAACCCTGTAGCGTTTGACCACGGGATCTAGCCCTTTGACTTTGCACGGACGGGCTTTGACCAGTGGACCTCTCCACCCGGTTGTGTCGGGTCGGCCCAGAGGGACACCGGGGAGCAACATCCGGGCCAGGCCCACAGCTACATCCACTCCATGTAGACCCGACGCGTTCGTTTCCCTCCTCCAGGTGCCGGCGGCGGTGCCGTCCGTGAGGGGGGGGGCACGCACCGGAGACGCGTGCTGGGCGTTTGCAACCGCCTCAACACTTCCAGACTTGTGAGAGACCGCCTACGCAAGATTTTACGGTATGCTACCCCCCGAAGGCCGCCGGCCACAGTCGTAGACGTGCGAAGAGCAATCCGCGTAGAGGGAAGTGTTCAGATACTTCTCCATCACAAAAAATTATGAAAAATTACCATTAGTCCTATACCACATGTGCCCACGTTGTGTAGAAAAGTCATGATTTTATCGCGCTCCAAGTATTTAATAATATTCACGCTGCATCGTTACCGCAGAACGTCTACCACCGTTTCATTGCCGTCCGTGAGGGGGGCCACAACCCGGAGACGCGTGCCGCCTCTTCGGACATGCCACAACACCACCCCGCATGTATGAGGGCCCGGTACGACGCTCCGGTGGCATTGCTACCCCCC
>NW_021171966.1:0-2425 GCF_002162155.2 Triticum dicoccoides
AATAGCCTCGGGACGAAATTTATGAAGTGACATCTTGTATATTTCGTCCAAGGCTTCATGCACCCATTATGGTGGCTTCAAAGTCCTGAAATCATCACTTGTAACTCCGTTCTTGTTCCCCTTGCGCATGCCATCATCTCCATGCTTGTTCTTGCTCCAATGTTCATCCTTCTCCAAGCTAGGCCCTTCATTTGTAAGCAAAACAAATGTATCCAATTTAGGCAGCATCATATTCTCATGAACATTAGAATCATTACCAAGAAACGAAAGTACCTGGTAATTTAGGTTGCGTGCACGAGCTCTAGTAATTTGTCCAGTATGTATAGCAGCAGGGGCTGTGGGTGTAACAATTGTATTGATGTCCTCATCATCCTCCCCTTCTTGAAACGAAGTCGTCCTCGACGGAAGTTCATCTTTCTCACCCAAATAAGGCTTCAAATCTGCAATGTTAAAAGTGGAACTAACCCCAAAATCTGCAGGCAGCTCAAGTTTATATGCATTATCATTTATTTTCTCTAACACCTTAAAGGGACCATCAGCACGTGGCATTAGCTTTGATTTGCGCAAATCAGGAAATCTATCCTTACGCAAATGTAACCAAACAAGATCTCCAGGTGCAAACACAACATGTTTTCTACCCTTATCTCCAGCAAGTTTATATTTAGCATTCATACGCTCAATGTTTTCCTTAGTTAGCTCATGCATTTTTAAAATCAATTCAGCACGTTCTTTAGCATCAAAATTAACCTTCTCCGAAGATGGAAGAGGCAACAAATCAATAGGTGCACGAGGTAGGAAACCATACACAACTTCAAAAGGGCACATCTTAGTAGTAGAATGCAATGAACGATTATAAGCAAATTCAATATGAGGCAAGCATTCCTCCCACATTTTCTGATTATTCTTCAAAACAGCCCTAAGCATAGTAGACAATGTTCTATTGACTACTTCAGTTTGTCCATCGGTTTGGGGGTGACAGGTAGTACTAAAAAGCAGTTTAGTCCCCAACTTAGCCCATAAACATCTCCAAAAGTGGCTAAGAAATTTAGTATCACGATCTGAAACAATAGTGTTTGGCACACCATGCAAGCGAATAATTTCACGAAAGAACAAATCAGCAACATTAATAGCATCATCGCTTTTATGACATGGTATAAAGTGTGCCATTTTCGAGAATCTATCCACGACAACAAATATGCTATCCCTCCCCTTCTTTGTTCTAGGTAAACCTAAAACAAAGTCCATAGATATTCCTCCCAAGGAACACTAGGTACAGGCAAAGGCATATATAAACCATGAGGATTGAGTCGTGACTTAGCTTTTTGACATGTAGTGCAGCGAGCAATAAAACGCTCAACATCCCGTCTCATCTTTGGCCAAAAGAAATGTGTAGCAAGTACGTCCTCCGTCTTCTTCACGCCAAAGTGTCCCATTAATCCTCCTCCATGCGCCTCCTGCAACAACAAAAGACGAACGGAGCTAGCTGGAATGCATAGCTTGTTAGCACGAAACACAAATCCATCGTTAACGACGAACTTGTTGCACATTCTTCCTTCTTTACAATTCTGCATTACATCTTTAAAATCAGCATCATGCACATATTGATCTTTGATGGTCTCCAAACCAAATATTTTGAAGTCAAGTTGTGAAAGCATAGTATAGCGGCGAGACAATGCATCAGCAATAACATTTTCTTTACCCTTCTTGTGTTTAATGACATAAGGAAAAGTCTCAATGAATTCAACCCATTTAGCATGTCTACGATTCAGTTTAGCTTGACTTTTAATATGTTTCAAAGATTCATGATCAGAATGTATAACAAATTCTTTGGGCCATAAATAATGTTGCCATGTTTCTAAAGTCCAAACAAGAGCATATAATTCTTTATCATAAGTAGAATAATTCAGACTAGGCCCACTCAATTTTTCAGACAAGTATGCAATAGGTTTGCCATCTTGTAATAACACACCTGCTAATCCAATTCCACTAGCATCGCATTCAAGCTCAAAAGTCTTATTAAAATCAGGAAGTTGGAGTAAAGGAGCATGTGTCAACTTATCTTTCAATAACGTGAAGGCTTCTTCCTCTGCGATACCCCAAACAAAAGGCACATCCTTCTTTGTAAGCTCGTTGAGAGGTGCAGCAATGGTGCTGAAATCTCTCACAAAACGCCTATAGAATCCAGCGAGTCCAAGAAAACTCCTCACTTGTGTGACCGTTTTGGGTTGCGGCCAACTCTCAATAGCTTCAATCTTGGCTTTGTCAACTTCAATTACCTGTGGAGTAACAACATAGCCAAGAAAAGATACTCGGTCGGTGCAAAAGGTGCACTTCCCAAGGTTACCAAACAAACGTGCATCACGTAGAGCAATAAAAACAGCACGTAAATGTTCCAAATGTTCTTCCAAAGATCTGCTATAAATCA
>NW_021171967.1:0-811 GCF_002162155.2 Triticum dicoccoides
GGGGGGGGGCGGCGGCGCAGGTCGTGGGGTGCGGCGGCGGCGCAGGTCGTCGTCGGGGTGGCAAAGAACGAGTGGCTGCAGGCTGCTGCGCGCTGGTGGGTGGATAAGGCCACCCTATGCCGACGACTAAGCCGTCGGCATAGCTGAGGTCGCCACATGGCAGCTATGCCGACGGCTTAGCCGTAGGCATATTTTTTTAATGATTTTAATAGCTTATATTTTTTCTTCCTTCTGTTTTTTTATTTCATATAAATTTTTGATGTTTTTATAGTCATCAGTTATATTTCTACACACAGAGGGGAGGTGAAGGCGCCACGTGGCATTAACTGTCTTCAAATATTATTAACTGTCTTCAAATATTATTAACCGTGTCATTGCCGTCCGTGAGGGGGGCCACGCACCGGAGACGCGTGCCGCCTCTTCGGACATGCCATAACACCACCCCGCATGTATGAGGGCCCGGTACGACGCTCCGGTGGCATTGCTACCCCCCAGGGCCCCCGTCCCGGCTAACCCTGTAGCGTTTGACCACGGGATCTAGCCCTTTGACTTTGCACGGACGGGCTTTGACCAGTGGACCTCTCCACCCGGTTGTGTTAGGTCGGCCCAGAGGAACACTTTGGAGCAACATCCGGGCCAAACCCACAGCTACATCCACTCCGTGTAGACCCGACGCGTCCGTTTCCCCCCTCCAGGTGCCGGCGGCGGCGGCGTCCGTGAGGGGGGGGGCACACCCCGGAGACGCGTGCTGGGCGTTTGCAACCGCCTCAACACTTCTAGATTTGTGAGAGGCCGCCTACGCAAGATTTGA
>NW_021171967.1:6558-11391 GCF_002162155.2 Triticum dicoccoides
GTGGCATTGCTACCCCCCAGGGCCCCCGTCCCACCTAACCCAGGAGCGGTTGACCACGAGATCTAGCCCTTTGACTTACCACGGACGGGCTTTGACCAGTGGACCTCTCCACCTGGTTGTGTCAGTTCCGCCCAGAGGGACACCCGGGAGCAACATCCGGGCCAAACCCATAGCTACATGCACTCTGTGTAGACTTGACGCGTCAGTTTTCCCCCTCCAGGTGCCGGCGGCGGTGCCGTCCGTGAGGGGGGCCACGCACCGGAGACATGTACCGCTTCTTCAGACATGCCACAACACCACCCCGCATGTATGAGGCCCCAGTACTATCAGGACCCCGATCCTATGCCACACCGATCTAGCATGTAACACCTCATATCACTTTGCGGCCTCACGCACGGTATTCCCAGGGGTGTCGCCTTACCAGGCCCGGGACCATTTGCGCCTTTTGGCTCACGTATATGATAGTGTCGCTAGCATCCATATGATAGAGAACCCGGGCTGACATGGCTAGTCATAAACCCAAAGTGGCACTAACTTACACGGACAGGCATACATGACCCAACAACAAATGTGTCGGCCAACAACGAGTGAATCAGGGCTGTAGCAGCTGGGCTAGCAGGACTCCAGAGAATCTGGGCTGTAGCAGGCTAACAGGACTCCATTAGACACTGCGTGACATTTCCCCGAAGGGACAGACACAGGAACAAAGGACACATGCCGGCCAGCCAAAGTGTTCCGGAGCAGTAGCAAGCTACCATGGCTCAGTGGAAGCACTAGGAGACATTTCCCTGTAAGAGAGGCTACCAAGGATAAACAACTAGATTGTCAGATCCCACACATACCAAGCATTTCAATAACATACACACAATATGCTCAATATGTGCAAATACAACATGGCATCACAACATGACTCTATGACTCAAGTATTTCATTCAATAGGCTCCGAGGAGCGAGATATTACAAACATGGGTCTCATGACCCAACAATCAGAGCATACAAGTCAAAGCACATGCGGAAGCTTAACATGTCTGAGTACAGACATCTACAAATGAGAAAAGCTGAGAAGCCTGTCTATCTACCAGATCCTGCCGAGGGCACAAGATCGTAGCTGAGGTAACAAGCTAAACGTCGAAGTCCACGTGGAACTACTAGCGAGACTGAAGTCTCTCTGCAAAAACATAAAATAGGCAAACGTGAGTACAAATGTACCCAGCAAGACTTACATCAGAACTAACTACATATGCATCATTATCAACAAAGGGGATGGTGGGGTTTAACTGCAGCGAGCCAGCTTTGACTCGGTGGCTATCCTAAACTACGACTGCAAGTAACTCTTTTGAGGTGGCACACACGAGTCCACATATTCACCATATCAATACACCACTATGGATCTGCTCCCGTCTCCCTACGAGAACGCCATCCATAACACTCATGCTTATCTTGCGTATTTTAGAGTATCCAGTTTCACTTGTCTATGAACTGTACAGGCAACCCAGAAGTCCTTTACCGCGGACACGGCTATTCGAATAGATCATATTAACCCTGCAGGGGTGTACTTCTTAACACACACTCTCACCACTTACCACCGTTTACACGACATGTACTTGGCAACCTTCAAGCGGAAGCCCAATGAGGGTGTCGGCCACGACCTGACTAACCACACAAGTCTCTCGTCCAGGTTTATCGCCTATTCGGGTTCCATCCGCAAGGAGATCTGGCCGGGGTGTCGCTCACGACCCCAAATGATGTGAGCAGGGTTCCCAAGCCCACCATCCGGGTGCCACTTGGTACACCGTGCCACTGTGCCTAGTCTGTCCCAAGCCCACCTGTACCGGGTGCCACTTGGTAGACTACTAGCACTACCTACAAACACCAGAAACTAGTTGCAACTCCTGGACAGAGATCAAGTTGATTAATAAGTCGAGAGGGGCACTTAAGCATTCCAATGCATGGTAGTAGCTGGTCATGGATCACAAACACAGAACTCAGTTCCTGAGGACGGTTTCAATGAGACAACCCACCATGTACTCCTACATGGCCTCTCACCGCTACCTTTACCAAATCATGTTCACACACTTAGCTCTCAACAGTAGGACATGTTCACACACCTCCAATTCATCCCTGATGAATCAGACCTGACACAACTCTAAGCAAGAGCAGGCATGACAACAAGCATGAATGAGTAGGCACATCAGGGCTCAAACAACTCCTACTCATGCTAGTGGGTTTCATCTATTTATTGTGCAATGACAGGTCATGCAAAGGATAAAGGGGTTCAACTACCGCAGCAAATAACAGTTGTATCGTTGTTGTCCTAATGTAGTAAAATAGAGCAGGAGCGAGAGAGTGGGATTGTATCGGAAGGAACAAGGGGGTTTTGCTTGGCTGGCACTTCTGAAGATAGTATAGCTCTTCATCGGTGTCATCGAACTCATCGTCGAAACACGTCTACTCAGAGGGGACAATTACCGGCAACAGAAAAGGAAACACAATCAATGCAATGCACAATATGATGCATGATCATGACATGTCAATATGCTGTGTGTTGGGCTAATGCAACTAAAAACAGATTTAAATGAAGTTGTTTTGAACCAAGGGTTCAAATTCAAACTCCATATGTGCTTATTTAAATGCCAATTATGCTAATTGCCATATACAGCAACCTTAGGTTGTTCAAACATGCATGCAAATGGTACAGATGGATAGATTGGATTTTTCTGATCATTTTTCATATATAATTTATTTCATTCTGAGTTACGGTTGAATTTATATGAATTTTGAAAGTTAGCATTATTTCCTGAAATTTCCTGAATAAAAATAACTCCAGAAAATAATTAAATGCGTCAGCACTACTTCACTGTGATGCCAGCGGTCAACAGGTGTCGACCAGGTAAAACCTGACCAGTGGGACCCACTGGTCAGTGACACAGTCAACTAACTAAGTTAGTTAGCCCTAACTAACTGGGCAGGGCCCACTAGTCAGTGACTGTAGTAACTAACCTAACTAGTTAATTAGTGCTAACTAGAGTAATTAGTCGGGCGGGGCCCGCAAGTCAGTGAGAGAGAGGGGGAAGTCAAGCTGGGCAGTGGGGTCAACCCATGCCGGTCAACATGTCAGCGGTCGTCGGCGTTTAGCCGCCGGTGAGTCCAGACGCGGCGGAAGGGCTCGGGAAACGCCCTCCGGCGACCAAAACAGCGGCAGTGATCATCTACGTGTAGCTGGCGCTCAGCCGCATCCAGCTAAGCAAGCGGGAGGGGCTGAGGTCGACCGGGCTCGTCGGAATCAAGCTCGCGGCTGGTGCGGGTTGGCGCTAGTGGGGACGGTAGGTCGAACGGGTGGGCGCGCCCGGCTCCTGGGAGCGTGCTTAGCACGGGGCAACGCTCGGACGCGAGTGGCAGCAGCTGTGGCTGCGGCGGCGATGAGGTACAACGCCGGCGAGCTTCGGCGTCCGCGCAACTACGGCCTAGAGGAGGCGGAGAGCAACGGGGTTCAGGGGAGGAGGAAGGGAAGCTCACCTCGAGCACGATGGGAAGGTCAGCGGGCGCGGGGGAGGTCCGGAGCGAGCAGGGCGACGGTGGCGATCTCGGTAATCCGAGGAGGAAGAGGAGGTCAGGGCCCGCGCTTCTGGGCGTTTGGCATCGCGTGAGTCGACAGAGAGGCGTAGACGATGGTGGCGGAGCTTCTGGGCATGTAGGAGGGGCTAGGGGGAGGCGGTGGCCGCGGTGGTGGCGAACGGCGGCGACGAACCTGTTCAGGTAGGATGGGGAACAGCGAGGGAGAGAGCAGGGGGGAGAGTGAGAGAGTTCCACGGGGTGGTGTGGCGTTGCAGGAGACGTCCAAGGGGAGAAGCAGGCAGGCAGGCAGGGAGGAGGTGGCCGGCATGTGGCCACGCGCGCCGGGCACGCGCCCCTTCCTGCTGGCGCGAGGAGGAAGGCGACAGGGAACCAGGCGGTGGTGGGCTGGGCCGAAACAGGAGCTGGGCCGGTGCGGCTGCAGGTAGATGGCCCAGGTAGTTTCCTTTCTCTCTCACCCTTTTATCTCTTTCTGTTTTCTATTTTTCTGTAGTTGTTTGGGCTTTATTAAAAATACCAGAGCACTTTTAAAAATCCTAAAAATAATTGTGGGCACCTTCTGAAATATAAGCAACATCCCACATTTAGTTTCAGAATTATTTGAGCATTTAAATTATTTATAGCATTCAAATGCCCAAATTCAAATACTTTATGAGTTAATTCAAATTTCCATAAATGGCCAAGAAATATGCTCATCATTTTTGGCAGAGGTTTTCACCTTTCTCAAAAATCATGAACATTTCCAAAGGCATTTTGGTTTCATTGAAGATTATTTTAGGTTGAACCTATTTGATTTGATCTGGTGCTAGGGTTTGAACAATCCCCATTTCAGGTTTAAATGAAATTTAAACATGATGCAGCAACCAAGCTAGTCCAAGTGCATAGCAAGGCTAGGGACGTGACAGGTACGACGCTCTGGTGGCATTGCTACCCCCAGGGCCCCCGTCCTGCCTAACCCTAGAGCGGTTGACCACGAGATCTAGCCCTTTGATTTCCCACGGACGGGCTTTGACCAGTGGACCTCTCCACCTGATTGCGTCAGTTCGGCCCAGAGGGACACCGGGGAGCAACATCCGGGCCAAACCCACAGCTACATCCACTGCGTGTAGACCCGACGCGTCAGTTCCCCCCTCCAGGTGCCGGCGGTGGCGCCGTTCGTGAGGGGGCCCACACACCGGAGACGCGTGCCGCCTCTTCGGACATGCCACAACACCACCCCGCATGTATGAGGGCCCAGTACGATGCTCCGGTGGCATTGCC
>NW_021171968.1:0-1104 GCF_002162155.2 Triticum dicoccoides
AAGCAATAGTAACCACACATAAGCAATCACTCAAAAGATCAGAAAGAACGAAGAAGACGATTCGGAAACATCAAAACCAAGCAAATAACTCTTGCAAGATACTGTCAGGACCCCGACTCAATGCCACATCGATCTAGCATGTAACACCTCATATCACTTTGCGGCCTCACGCACGGTATTCCCACGGGTGTCGCCTTATCTTTGCCCGGGACCGTTTGCGCCTTTTGGCACACGTATATGACAGTGTCGCTAGCATCCATATGATAAGGAGCCCGGGGCTGACATGGCTAGTCGTAAACCCAAAGTGGCACAGACTTACAGGGACAGGCATCCATGACCCAGCATCGAACGTGTCGGTCATCAGCGAGTGAATCCAGGCTGTAGCACTGGGCTAGTAGGACTCCGGTGAACCGGGCTGTAGCAGGCTAACAGGACTCCGGTATTCATCGCGTGACATTTCCCCGAAGGGACAGACACAGGAACGAAGAAGGACACATGCCGGCCAGCCTAAGTGTTCCGGAGCAGTAGCAAGCTACCATGGCTCGGTGGAAACACTAGGAGACATTTCCCGATAAGAGAGGCTACTAAAGATAAACAACTAGATAGTCAGATCCCACACATACCAAGCATTTCAATAACATACACACACAATATGCTCGATATGTGCAAACACAACATGGCATCACAACATGACTCTACGACTCAAGTAATTTATTCAATAGGCTCCGAGGAGCGAGATATTACAAACATGGGTCTCATGACCCAACATTCAGAGCATACAAATCAAAGCACAAGCGGAAGCTATCATGTCTGGGTACAGACATCTATAAATGAAAAAGGCTGAGAAGCCTGACTATCTATCAGATCCTGCCGAGGGCACAAGATCGTAGCTGAGGTAACAAGCTAAACGTCGAAGTCCACGTGGAACTACTAGTGAGACTGAAGTCTCTCTGCAAAAACATAAAATAGGCAAACGTGAGTACAAATGTACCCAGCAAGACTTACATCAGAACTAACTACATATGCATCATTTTCAACAAGGGGATGGTGGGGTTTAACTGCAGCAAGCCAGCTTTGACTCGGTGGCTATCCTAAACTACGACT
>NW_021171969.1:0-628 GCF_002162155.2 Triticum dicoccoides
GGCTTTCGAAAGTTCAATCCCTGCAGGGGAGTCCCAACTTAGCCCATGACAAGCTCTCACGGTCAACGAAGGAATAGACCTCCTCCCAAGACGTTCCGATCAGACTCGGTATCTCGGTAACTCAAGACACTTCGACAGGTTAAAACAAGACCAGCAACACCGCCCGAATGTGCCGACAAATCCCGATAGGAGCTGCACATATCTCTTTCTCAGGGCACACTCAGATGAGCAAGACGACGGGTAGGCCAGCCCAGAGTTGCCCCTGGTAGCCCCGGACATCGCTCGGTTGGACCAACACTCAGAGGAGCACTGGCCCGGGGGGGGGGGGTAAAATAAGATGACCCTTGAGTCTGCAGAACCCAAGGGAAAGAAAAGGCTAGGTGGCGAATGGTAAAACCAATGTTGGGCATTGCTGGAAAAGCTTTAATCAAGGCAAACTATCAAGGGGTTCCCATTATAACCCAACCGCGTAAGGAACGCAAAATCCGGGAACATAACACCGATATGACGGAAACTAGGGCGGCAAGAGTGGAACAAAACACTAGGCGAGAGGCCGAGCCTTCCACCCTTTACCAAGTATATAGATGCATTAAGATAACATAGCAAGATAATGATATCCCAACAAGTA
>NW_021171970.1:0-1050 GCF_002162155.2 Triticum dicoccoides
GTTGTTGAGCGTTTATTCAACATTGCATCTTTGAATTGATTATTGCTAATCTTTTGCTACCATATATAGCCAACCCAGCTCCACATATTTCTACACCGTGTATACGTACGCTCCCCTGGCAATCGCTTTACTCAATATTCGGAGTTACTTGACACCGCTGGTTGCCGATCACCGCCTGCTGCATGGTAAGAACTTGTAAGACATTGATATTTGCTTTACTGTGAGCGTTTTACCACCACATCCTAGTAGTTATAGGAACATTATTTTCGGGTTTTGTTTCTTGTTCTACTAATCATGACAGGATCCAGAGTCAATTCATGGGCTTTGTCGATCGCGGGAGACGTGCCACCACCTTTGCAAATACCACAACCGTCACGAGAGGTGCACAAACATCCAAATGCACATGATCAGGTTAATGTATCTATACCACCATTTAATGGCCGTTTAAAACCTGCTTTATATATTGAATGGGAGTTCGACATAAAAAATATATTTGCTTCCCATAATTTCGATGAACATAAAAAGGTTAAGGTTGCGGTTGGTTCTTTCACTGGTTATGCTTTGGTTTGGTGGAGTGAATATTGTCGGTTACACCCTGATTATATACCTACTACTTGGGATGATTTGAAACTTGCCATGCGACATACTTTCGTCCCTGCTTATTATACTCGTGACATGATTAAGAAGTTGCAACACTTAGAACAAGGTAGTGAAACTGTAACAAAATATTATGATGATTTACAAACTACCTTGTTGCATTCCTCTTTAGAAGAAAGTGAAGATGATTTTATGGATAGATTTTGGGGAGGATTAAACCGTGATATTCAAGAGATACTAATTCATGAAGAGTGTTATCCTATGGACCATTTGTTTCATCTTGCTTGCAAAGCTGAACAGGAAATAAAACGACGTGTTGGCCACGAGGAGAACAAGCGCACGGTGCACATTCCAAGAGTTGATATGATTGTTCCTTCAACTACTAGGCATACTATGACAACCACATCCGTTGTTGTCAGGACTATATCACCTCCACCATGTGACACATCGCCC
>NW_021171971.1:0-830 GCF_002162155.2 Triticum dicoccoides
GAGCAACCGACTTATTGGAAATCATACATACCGATGTGTGCGGTCCAATGAGTGTTGAGGCTCGCGGTGGCTATCGTTATGTTCTCACCCTCACTGATGATTTAAGTAGGTATGGGTATATCTACTTAATGAAACACAAGTCTGAAACCTTTGAAAAGTTCAAGGAATTTTAGAGTGAGGTTGAAAATCAACGTGACAGGAAAATCAAGTTTCTACGATCAGATCGTGGAGGAGAATACTTGAGTCACGAGTTTGGGGCACACTTAAGAAAATGTGGAATAGTTTCACAACTCACGCCGCCTGGAACACCTCAGCGTAATGGTGTGTCCGAACGTCGTAATCGCACTCTGTTAGATATGGTGCGATCTATGATGTCTCTTACCGATTTACCGCTTTCTTTTTGGGGCTATGCTTTAGAGACTGCCGCATTCACTTTAAATAGGGCTCCGTCGAAATCCGTTAAGACGACACCGTATGAATTATGGTTTGGAAAGAAACCTAAGCTGTCGTTTCTAAAAGTTTGGGGATGCGATGCTTATGTCAAGAAACTTCAACCTGAAAAGCTCGAACCCAAATCGGAAAAATGCGTCTTCATAGGGTACCCAAAAGAAACTATTGGGTACACCTTCTACCTTAGATCTGAAGGCAAGATCTTTGTTGCCAAGAATGGGTCTTTTCTGGAGAAAGAGTTTCTCTCGAAAGAAGTAAGTGGGAGGAAAGTAGAGCTTGATGAAGTATTGCCTCTTGAACCGGAAAATGGCGCAACTCAAGAAAATGTTCCTGAGGTGCCAGCACCGACTAGAGAGGAAGTTAATGATAATGATCAAGAT
>NW_021171972.1:0-1358 GCF_002162155.2 Triticum dicoccoides
TACTACTTCAGAGTGGTACGTAATCCTGTCTTGAAGGTCATGTTGCTAGACAACAATGAACCTACGAGCTATGAAGAAGCGATGGTGGGCCCGGATTCCGATAAATGGCTTGAGGCCATAAAATCCGAGAGAGGATCCATGTATGAAAACAAAGTGTAGACTTTGGCAGAACGGCTCGATGGTCGTAAGGCTAATGAGTACAGATGGATTTCAAAAGGAAGACGGACAATGATGGTAAATGTCACCATTAAGAAAGCTCGACTTGTTGTTAAGATGTTTTCCGACAAGTTCAAGGAGTTGACTACGATGAGATTTTCTCACTCGTAGCGATGCTAAGAGTCTGTTGGAATTATATTAGCGATTACTGCATTATTTATGAAATCTTGCAGATAGGATGTCAAAACATTGTTTCCTCGACGATTTTAATGAGGAAAGGTTGTATGTGATACAACCGGAAGGTTTTGTCAATGTCGAAAGATGCTAATAAGTATGCAAAGCTCCAGCAATCCTTCTAAGGACTGGAGTGAGCATCTCGGAGTTGGAATGTATGCTTTGATGATGATCAAAAATTTTGGGTTTGTACAAAGTTTATGAGAAACTTGTATTTCCAAAGAAGTGAGTGGGAGCACTATAGAATTTCTGATGAGTATATGTTGTTGACATATTGTTGATCAGAAATTACGTAGAATTTCTGGAAAGCATATACTGTTATTTTGAAAGTGTTTTTCAATGGAAAGCCTGGATTAAGCTACTTGAACATTGAGCATCAAGATCTATAAGGATAGATCAAAATGCTTAATAATACTTTCAAATGAGCACATACCTTGACATGATCTTGAAGGTGTTCAAGATGGACCAGTCAAAGAAGGAGTTCTTGCCTGAGTTGTAAGGTACGAAGTTAAGACTTAAAGCTCGACCACGGCAGAATAGAGAGAAAGGACGAAGGTCGTCCCCTATGCTTAAGACGTAGGCTCTTCAGTATGCTATGCTGTGTACCGCACCTGAAGTGTGCCTTGCCATGAGTCAGTCAAGGGGTACAAGAGTGATCCAAGAATGGCTCACAGGACAGCGGTCAAAGTTATCCTTAGTAACTAGTGGACTAAGGAATTTTCTCGATTATGGAGGTGGTGAAAGAGTTCGTCGTAAAGGTTACGACGATGCAAGCTTGACACCTATCCGGATAGCTCTGAGTAGAGAGACCGGATACATATAATGGAGCAATAATTTAGAATAGCTCCAAGTAGAACAGTTGTTTGGAATAGCTCCAAATAGAGCGTGGTAGCTGCATCTAGGAGATGACATAGAGATTTGTAAAGCACACACGGATCTGAAAGGTTCAGACCCGTTGACTAAAACCT
>NW_021171973.1:0-1363 GCF_002162155.2 Triticum dicoccoides
GTACCACGGCATGTTGATGCCGCTCCATGAGAGCATGCCAAGTTTCATGAATTTTAGACGAGTTTTGGATTTACTAGAATTTAAAAACCAGGCATCTCAATGTTTTGCCAGCAATCAACGGTGCCCAGGTGTTTGAAATTCATTCCCATTTCTTGCATGGGACTTAAGCATGCACCCAAGGACACATATTTGATTTTTCAACCAATTTATATGCACTGGAGCATGTGCATGTAGTTCAAATTTGAATTATTCACATAAATGCATCGAAAACTCACTTAATGCATAAAAATGTCCAAACGAACCCCGAAAAATCACAAAAATTCACACAACACTCCTATTGTTCTATGTTGACACAATAAAAAAAATTGAAAGCAATAAGAGGCAATGTATATCGTTTCGTCTAGAAAGGTGGGACGTTCCCTACCGAAAATCATCATGCTTGTTGTGAGAAGCTCCGATTTGTGAGAAGCATATACCCAAACCTGCCCCAAATGGGACAAAAATTGTACCACGGCATGTTGATGCCGCTCCATGGTAGCATGCCAAGTTGCATGAATTTCAGATGAGTTTTGGATTTACTAGAATTTAAAAACCAAGCATCTCAATGTTTTGCCAGCAATCAACGGTGCCCAGGTGTTTGAAATTCATTCCCAATTCTTGCATGGGACTTAAGCATGCACCCAAGGACACATATTTGAGTTTTCAACCAATTTATATGCACTGGAGCATGTGCATGTAGCTCAAATTTGAATTATTCACATAAATGCATCGAAACCTCAGTTAATGCATAAAAATGTCCAAACGAACCCCCAAAAATCACAAAAGTTAACACAACACTCCTGTTGTTCTATGTTGACACGAGAAATAAATTAGAAAGCTATAAGAGGCAATGGATATCGTTTTGTCCCCAAAGGTGAGACGTTCCCTACCAAAAACCATCATGCTTGTTGTGAGAAGCATATACCCAATCCTGCCAAAAATGGGACAAAATTTGTACCACGGCATGTTGATGCCGCACCACGATAGCATGCCAAGTTTCATGAATTTCAGACGAGTTTTGGATTTACTAGAATTTAAAAACCAGGCATCTCAATGTTTTGCCGGCAATCAACGGTGCCCTGGTGTTGAAATTCATTCCCATTTCTTGCATGGGACTTAAGCATGCACCAAAGGACGCCAATTTGATTTTTCAACCAATTTATATGCACTGGACCATGTGCATGTAGTTCAAATTTGAATTATGCACATAGATGCATTGGAAACCCAGTTAATGCATAATAATGTCCAAACGAACCCCGAAAAATCACAAAAATTCACACAACACACCTATTGTTCTATGTTGACACGATAAAAAAAATTGAAA
>NW_021171974.1:0-1337 GCF_002162155.2 Triticum dicoccoides
TAGCAGTACCACGACCCCGTACGTGGATTCCACCACCAACAGATTACTACAAACTCAATGTGGACGCGGCCGTGTCACGCCCAGGTACGTTTGGCGCAGTTGGTGTGGTTTGCAGGGATGAGAGAGGTTTGTTCATGGGAGCGTCAGCTCTCGTTTTCAGAGGACTGCACAACCCCCAAGTGCTAGAAGCACTAGCTGTTCGGGAGGCATTAGCACTTTCAGAAGATCTCTATATCAACCATTTACTTGTTGCCTCCGATTGCAAGGTGGTGGTAGATGCAATCAGACAGGGAAGCTCAGCAAAATTTGGAGCCATTGTCGAGGAAATCAAGACTAGAGCAACTACCTTTATTTCATGTTCGTTTACTCATGAGTATAGGACCTCCAATACGGAGGCCCATAATCTCGCAAAGCATGCGTTATCTTTAGGGTTTGGCCGACACACTTGGCTAGGACAACCCGACGATCTTCTTTTTGTACCTATGAACATTATGATTCAGTAATAAAGCTTTGTGAGATTCTCAAAAAAAAAAACTAAAATTTTCATTTCATTTCCCCCTTTTTTTCATTTCTGTTTTCCTTCTTAAAAAATTCCAAATTTTAAAAATTGCAGATTCATATAAAAATGTTCAAGAAATCATAAAATGTCCACAAATACATAAAAATGAGCAAAAATTTAAAAAATTAACAAAGCGAAAATGGTCAGGAAGTTCAAAAAACTGTTCATGATTTTGCAGAAATGTCGCAGATTAAAAAACTTTTATTTTTTTAAATGTTCAATCATAAAAAGTTTCATGAATTTTTTAAAATATTTTAACACAATAAAAAATGATCTTGAATTTCCAACATTGTTCCCAAATTTCAAATAAAATTCATGATGTTAAAAAATCTTCACCGATTTGAAAAATGTTAATGAATTTAAAAAATTTACGTGCATTCAATAATAATTCTTTAAGAGTAAAAAATGTGAGTAAAAACAAAATTTTCCGAAATTTAGAAAAATGTTCACAATATTAAGACAACTCTTTGTTTTTTTTTTGAGACAACTCTTTGTGACTAGGGAGGCGTCACCCGAGGCCTATTCCGGTGGATCACTATAGAATCATCTAGAAGCAGGTTCTCTAGGCACTATGGTAGGATGTGGATCGATCATGACGAGAATGGAATTCTCCGTCATGTAATACGTATTGCTTGACGTAAAACCAATAGTGGATATTTAGAAATGTTCATTAATTTGGAAAATGTTCGAGAATATTAAAAAAGTTCTCAATTTTCAATTTTTTTGCTTATTTGTGAAATGTTCATCATTGCAAACAATATTCATGATTTGAAAGATG
>NW_021171975.1:0-1429 GCF_002162155.2 Triticum dicoccoides
AAATTGTTTAAGGGCCTGCCGCCATGGCCATAAAATGCTTTTAGTCCTAGGAAGCATGAACTGATGGAGCTCGAGGAACAGACTGACGCTAGACAATGGGATCCCCGAATTTGACTTCTACCTTGCTGCTTCTTTTGAAACCGGGTGTGTATGTCAGTACAGTGCTGGAACTGGATTTGAACATCTACAAGAACAGGACAAAGGAAATTCCATTTTGATTCAATGGACTGCAGTGGCTGGCAGTTTTGGTGCTCTAACTTGCAGGTACAAGAGGGTATATTTTTCTGGAAGGCAATGCGTCCCTAGTATTTTGTAGTTTATCCTTGGAACTTGGGTATCATCTACTGGCAACGTCTTGCATACAAGTATTCTCAACTTATCTGCAGTTTATTATTGGCTGGACCATGGTATGCAACTTGGTTATTTGGTACACATGGTTGTGATATTACCATCGACTTTATTTGGAGCACTTTCTTTGTATACTAGCCAGCGCGTCCGATTTTTTGTCTGAAAAGACCACCTGTCCAACAAAATTGACAAAAAAGACCACTTTCAAACGCAATTGACAGAAGAGACCACCCTAACCGTGGCGGCAGGTGCGGCAGCTGACGCGTGGCACCTGCCGCCACACTGGCAGGCGGCAGCACCTGCCGCCACAAGGCCAGGCGGCAACTGGCGCATAACAGCCAGCCAACGCCCAAAACGGAACGTGGGGCTGCATGTGATCCCTGCTGCCTAGTGGTGCATGACTATTTGCCTACGTTTCGTTTCGTCTGCATTTTGTTTCGTCTGACAAATAAGGGTGTTTTGTCTGTGTTTTGTTTCGTCTGCGTTTTGTTTCGTCTAACGAATAATGGCATAGATTCGTATGTCCCTATCGTTGATTCCTATACATATAGTGCACTGTATTTGCAAATAATAATCGTTTATTTACAAATAAAGCCTTCGGATCTCATCGTCGGCCTCCTCGCACTGACCTCAACGCCTAGCGGAACATTACCGTCGCAAGCCTCATTGTCGGCCTCCTCACGCCGGGATTCACCCGGCGGACTTTCACCGCCGCGGTCTCATCGATGGCCTCCTCGCCCGGCGGAACTGCTCCGCCGTGGGCCTCATCGTCGGCCTCTTCGCACCGGCCTCATCGCCTGGCAGACCTTCGCCGTCGCAGGCCTCATCGTCGGCCTCCTCACGCCGACATCATCGCCAAGCGGACCTTCACCGCCGCAAGCCTCATCGTCCGGCAGACCTGCTCCATCGCAGGCCTCATCGTCGGCATCCTCACGTGTGCCTCAACACCCATCTGCCTCCTCGCGTACCTTCCCCGCCGCTTCTCATTATGGGCCTCCTCGCACCGACATCATCGCCCGGCAGACCTTCACCATCGCGGGCCTCATTGCCAACCTCCTCGCGCTAGCCTCATCGCCCAGCG
>NW_021171976.1:0-3424 GCF_002162155.2 Triticum dicoccoides
GTTAACGCATGCACATATGATTACCTGGCAATGGACGTGGAGGCGACGGCGATGGCGATGGCGATGAGTTGCTGGCGAGTGCAAGGTAGGGACATCGACGGCGTTCACAGAGCTAGCGACGACTTGCGCACGTCTGCACTGTGGCGGAGAAGGTGATGATGACGAGGCTCTTATCCGAAGCAGACGGTATGGACGGCGACCACGGCTTGAGCTATCAGCACCATTGTTGGAGGCCATCTTTCGTTCGAGAGAAACCAGGATGGCAGAAGCCGTGTTGGAATGGGGAGTAGGTGACCCGTCTACTTATACCATCCCACCGCATGTTGACACGGAACGTTTCCCTAGGTTCCGGTCATTTTTTGGGGTCTCTTTATTGTGTTAAATGATGGCCTGCAAAATATACATGGTAGTGTAGCATATTCATGTAGGTATTGCAGTAGAAAGTGTCTCAACGTAGCACTGTCAGCGACCCCTGACATACAGGACCCACTGGGCAGCCCCTCCATCAACACCAATGCTGCCCAGCGGCCCAACAGGCTCAAACACCCCCAACACTCGAGTCCAAGGGCCAGAGTGGGCCAACTGAAGCCCACAACCGAACTACTTGAGGAGAGACACAGAGGAGCCCATCGCATCCGGTGGATCATTAGAACGGCGGTGGCTACCTACTTGATTCCCCTTTCCTCGACCTGGATCAAGAACCCTAGCTACAATTGTTGTAATTCTTGTGTAACAGAGATCATTGATCGACTCCAATATTCGTAGATCCAGCGTGAGTTGTATCCCCAAGTGTTACCCTAACATCTGGTATCAGAGACCCAGCCACCACTCCTCCCCGCTCCGTACTGGCGCATCTCATCGAAACCAGACGCGTTGTACTCAGAAACGATGTTCACGGACCCTGTGGAGGTATGCATATGCATTTGATCAGGCAGAAAGTGCAACCCACATAGTCAAGGTCCAGCTGCTGTGCATCACTAATTGCAGGCCACGCGGGCGCAGGACAGTAGCAGGTGTGGAGAGGGACTGCTGGATGGACACGGATTTATAGCCAAGGAAGTGGCTTCGGTTTCTCGGGGTGCCGGCCTTTGCCGCCGTGATTGGGTTGGAAGCAATTAATGTCTTCCAATTTGTCCATAGCCTGGCCGCATGTTGGTTGTGATGAGGATTTTAGGAAATTGATTGCGGTTTTCAGTTTCTGTTCCCATTCGGCATCCGAGGTTCTGGCCTGTGGCGCAGTCCGCTGCTTCGGGTGTCCCGTGGAGAGCGTACAAGGGTTTTACAAGTGGTAGGTGATATCTGCACTATGGGCCTTGTGAAGATCGGAATCCACAAGAAGATACTAGCATTTTTCTTAAATATGCAACAAACATTTTTCATATAAGTGACTACCATTTCTATAAACATGAGATCAATATTCTAAGAATACATGATGGACCCTAAAAAATGAATACATGATAGACATTTTTGAATAACTCACGGATACTTTTTAAGATATGTGATAAACATTTTCCAAATACCTAGCGTATAGTTTGCATATGTGTGATGTACATTTTTAAGTAAGTCACAGATACTTTTTAAGAAATGTAACAAACATTTTTTCAATACATGGCGTATTTTTTGCATATGTGTGATGCACATTTTTTTGAATATCATATGAATATTCTACCGATACATGTGAAAAAATTCTCAAATATATTATTCTTAAGATAAAGCACTGCCAACATGCTGACGTGTCCCCACATCATATCCATGGTCATTGGCAACCTGCCTCTGAAACCAATTCAACCAACCCAGATAGTGTTCCGCCAACGTCTGGGCTCGGTTTTTCACCTTCGAGACCAGCTCATCGACTCTCTTCCTGATGTCAGCCTGGGTGAGCCGAGGTCTAACACTTACTGATGCTGCTCGTCTTGTGACATTGTAACTTGAAATCAAATAGGACTAGGAACATATAGGAGATTTTTTTTCTCCATGCATAGGAAACAAATCACATGTAACAGGAATATTATAGCTTCCACTTCTTCAATCTAAACACTTGTTGGCATTCATCTCAGGAACGATCACATCAAACTAGAGGAACACGCGCACACGGATATTTGTAGTCCTTGTTTTCACTCTTTACTTCCTTTCCTTTTGTCTCACCCCCAGATAATACGGTACAAACTCACGTATTCACCTGTTATGCATATATAGACGGAGCTGCCACCGACCTTACACAAAGCCTAAACTTACTTGTACTTGACCTCCTAGTACTGTTATGACATAAACAATATAAGCATGTATATATGCCTACATGTACTAGTAAGACCCGGACTAAAAACACGTCATAGAAGTAGAACTAACATTTTGAAAATCCCACAAATCAAAGTTTATGCTAACAACACTTTGGGCATTGATACCTGCTATTGTGGAAATGCCAATTTCAGGCCTTCTTACTTCTGGCTGGGCACTTGTGACGTTGATAAAACATTGCAACTCCGTTGCCCCCACAGTGCCCATTTCAGCATATCTGCTTGCGTTCGCTGATGTGTCCATAGCTGATCTGTGATCCTTGGCAACCTGCGATCGACGGATTCAACTTGCCCAAAAATTGTTCCGGGATTGGCCTAGTGGCTTGGTTTCTCACCTTCGAGGTCAGCTCCTGAATGTCAGCCTGGCTGAGCCGAGGTCTAGCTCCAGCCTCTCGTGGCATTGCAGCTGAGAAAAAGACATAGGATCAGGACATTATATAGAAGTGCCCTTCTCCATTTTTTTACACTTGATTAAAAAAGCACAACTACCTTGTACGGGAGCAGCACCCTCGGCCTCTGCCTCGTCACCCTCTTCTATGTGTATCGCATTCTTGCCAACATAGGTAAGGCCGAATTGGAGTTCACCATCTCGGCCACTAATGAAATTTTTGTGCAGACGAAGTAAGGATTGAAGGAAATTCATTCTTGATTATCTGCAAAATCCTAGCGAAAGGGAGAACAATATGGTCCGGAGAATGGTTTTGGTCTATGGAACCTTATCACCGGATTGTTATAGAAGCTGAGAAGTTTTCACCCAAGTTTGCATCAAGAGGTTCAAACAAGTAATGGCAGATATATACTTATCGTCCTAAGAATATGCAAAATGGCCGATGGAGTGTTGACATCGTCCTTAGAACAAGCTATGCGGAAGTTATTTTTCGGAACACAAGCTTTGCCGAAAAACAGTGGGGCATGTGTTGACACCAGATTTTGGCATGGTCAAAAACATAATTAAAAAGGCTTCAAATGGAAAAGTGCTCAAAGTGAGAAAGTTCCGTAGCCGTCCGATCTAATCTCTAAGGCCGAAGTTGTGTTTGAAGTACTGAGATTTTGCATTCAGAACACTATTCGGCTGATTATGCCCCCAAGATAACCTCATATGGGAAACATTTCTACAAGGGTTGTCTTCG
>NW_021171977.1:0-1236 GCF_002162155.2 Triticum dicoccoides
TCCACCTCGCGCCCGTGCAGTCCGCTCGCCTCCGGCCCATCTCTGCCTTGCGGTCGAGCACGCCATGCGCCGTACCCCGTGCGCTCCAGGCCCGTCCAGGCCCGCACCCCCTCCTGCTCGACGACTGCGTCGGCCACGCCGTCGCCCCACTTGCCGCTCCTGGTCGTGCCCCGCCATGAGCTGCAGCAGCTGCTACTGTGCTGCGGCGCTGCCGCCAGCACCACTGCAGCCCCCCGCGCTCGCCCACTCACCGTGGTCGCGCCCGCTCGCGGAGTGCTCCTGTGCCCCTGCCTCCGTCGTTCCTCTCACGCGCCTCGGCTCCTCCTTGCGCCCTCCCTCGTCTGCTCGCCGTGGCCGCGCTCCGGCGAGCCACCCACAGCGCCTCGGCTGGCTCCGCTCGGGACTCGCCCGTTCGGGTGCCCACGCGCGGCGCCCATAAACCCCACACCCGCTAAGGCCCCTGGCCCAATGACAGATGGGGCCCACGCCCAGAACGTATTTAAAAAAAGAAAGAAAATAAAAATGAAAATAATTAATTAAAGAAATAATTAACTTAATTAATTTTGATTAATTAAACTAATTAAATAACTAAACTAACTAAACTGTTAGTCAATTAATTAATTACTCGATGACAGTGGCCCCCTCCTAATTAATACTAATTAGGTTAAATTAGATGACTAATTAAAATGTGTCACTGACCAGTGGGTCCCACTGGTCAGGTTGACCAGACAACCCTATTGACTGCTGACGTCAGCATGACATCATGCTGACGTCATAAATCCATTTTCCGAATTAATTAAATAATTAAATAAAGTCCAGAAATTAATAAAATCTTTAGAAAATCATATCTTTTAATCCGTAACTCGGATTAAAATATTTTCAACATGAAAGTTGCTCAGAACGACGAGACGATTCCGGATACGCAACCCGTTCGTCCGCCACACCCCCCTAACCTATCGAACTCGCAACTTTCCCCCCCTCCGGCTCCTCTGCCCGAAAACACGGAACCCCGGGAATACTTCCCGGATGCTTCCCCCCTTCACCGGTATCACCTCCTACCGCGTAGAACACGTCTAGCTCTGCCTGTTATCCTGTTATGCACTTGCTTGCTATGTATTTACTGTTTCTCCCCCCTCTTCTCTCCGGTAGACTACGAGACCGACGCTGCTGTTAACCAGTTCGACTACGGAGTTGACGACTCCTCTCTCTTGCCAGAGCAACCAGGCAAGCCCCCCC
>NW_021171978.1:0-907 GCF_002162155.2 Triticum dicoccoides
TGTAACGCCCTCGATGCGACTATATCTCCCACGTGTCGAAGCACGACTTAGAGGCATAACCGCATTGAAAGCAATGTCGCAAGTGAGGTAATCTTCACACAACCCATGTAATACATAAGGGAAAGAGATACATAGTTGGCTTACAATCGCCACTTCACACAATTACATGAATAAAGCATTACATCATCCAGATACAATCAAGGTCCGACTACGGAACCAAAATAAAAGAAGAACCCCAAATGCGACAACGGTCCCCGATCGACCCCAACTGGGCTCCACTACTGATCAACTAGAACGAAACAACACAAAGGGCAAGATCTTCATCGAGCTCCTCCTTGAGCTTGGTTGCGTCTCCTGCTCGGTAACATAGGCACCTGCAAACTGGTTTTGGAAGTATCTGTGAGCCACGGGGACTCAGCAATCTTGCACCCGCGAGATCAAGACTATTTAAGCTTATGGGTAAGGTAAAGATATGAGGTGGAGCTGCAGCGAGCGACTAGCATATATGGTGGCTAACATACGCAAATGAGAGCGAGAAGAGAAGGCAAAGCGCGGTCGATAAAAGTATGATCAAGAAGTGATCCTATAGCAACCTACGTCAAGCATAACTCCAACACCGTGTTCACTTCCCGGACTCCGCCGGAAAGAGACCATCACGGTTACACACACGGTTGATGTATTTTAATTAAGGTCAACTTCGGGTTTTCTACAACCGGACGTTAACAAATTCCCATCTGCCCATAACCGCGGGCACGGCTTTCGAAAGATAATACCCTGCAGGGGTGTCCCAACTTAGCCCATCACAAGCTCTCACGGTCAACGAAGGAATAGACCTCCACCCGAGACATTCCGATCAGACTCGGTATCCCGGTACAACAAGACATTTCGACAGGGTAAAACTAAACCA
>NW_021171979.1:0-909 GCF_002162155.2 Triticum dicoccoides
TGGTCCGTTTCGTGGACTATTACTCACCATTTTGGGGTCCTAGTGCGATTTCCACGATTGACGATCCCCGGGGAGTGCTTACATGTCGGTCATCAACACTAGTAGTTTTAGCCAATTGTGGCCCGTTTCGTGGACTATTACTCACTGTTTCGGGGTCCCTAAGTGATTTCCATTGTTGTTGAACCCCAAGGTGCGCTTACGTGTCGGTCATCAACACTCGCACTTTTTGGCCGATTCTGGCTCGTTTCATGGACTATTACTCACAGTTTTGGGGTCCCGGAGTGATTTCCACTATTAGTGAACCCCGGGGTGCGTTTTCGTGTCTGTCATCAGCACTCGCGATTTTTGTCGACTCTGACCCGTTTTGTGGACTATTACTCACCGTTTTGGGGTCCCAAAGCGAGTTCCCTGGTTGTCAAACCCCCAAGATGTGCTTACGTGTTGGTCGTCAAGACTCATAGTTTGGTCCGATTCTAGCCCGTTTCTTGGACTATTACTCAGTTTTGGGGCCCCGAAGTGATTTCGACGAATGACGAACCCCGGGGGTGTGTTTAGATGTCGGTCATCAACACTCACAATTTTGGCCAATTCTGGTCCGTTTCGTGGACTATTACTCACCATTTTGGGGTCCCAGTGCGATTTCCACGATTGACGATCCCCGGGGAGTGCTTACATGTCGGTCATCAACACTAGTAGTTTTAGCCAATTCTGGCCCGTTTCGTGGACTATTACTCACTGTTTCGGGGTCCCTAAGCGATTTCCATTGTTGTTGAACCCCAAGGTGCGCTTACGTGTCAGTCATCAACACTCGCACTTTTTGGCCGATTCTGGCCCGTTTCATGGACTATTACTCACAGTTTTGGGGTCCTGGAGTGATTTCCATTATTAATGAACCCCGGGGTGCGTTTT
>NW_021171980.1:0-1021 GCF_002162155.2 Triticum dicoccoides
AGGACAGCCAAGATCGATCTACGGATCACGGGGGCGCGCCCCAACACGTGACGATGATCGTCATGCTAGATATATTATCAAAAAGTCCGGCCGGGCCGAACATAGCCGACCAGACTTATTCGAACTGCATAGCAACATAGCCCGGCATAGAGGCGTCATACACCCCCTCTGCTTCACTGAGGAAGTAATGGATCACGAATTCCCAGAAGGGTTTAAACCCGTAAACATCGAATAATACGATGGCACAACAGACCCCGTGGTATGGATCGAAGATTTCCTTCTCCACATTCAGATGGCCCGCGGTGACGATCTACATGCCATCAAGTATCTTCCCCTTAAACTCAAAGGACCGACCCAACACTGACTAAATAGCCTGCCGACAAATTCCATCGGCAGTTGGGAAAGCCTGGAGGACGCATTCCTCGACAACTTCCAAGACACTTTCGTGCGACCATCGGATGTTGACGACTTGAGTCACATTACCCAACATCCCGGAGAGTCAGCCAGGAAATTCTGGACTCGGTTCCTAACTAAAAATAACCAAATTGTCGACTGTCCGGATGTCGAAGCCTTGGTGGATGTCGGTGTCAAAACCGGCGGATCTCGGGTAGGGGGTCCCGAACTGTGCGTCTAGGCGGATGGTAACAGGAGACAAGGAACACGATGTTTTTACCCAGGTTCGGGCCCTCTCGATGGAGGTAAAACCCTACTCCTGCTTGATTAATATTGATGATATGGGTAGTACAAGAGTTGATCTACCACGAGATCAGAGAGGCTAAACCCTAAAAGCTAGCCTATGGTATGATTGTTGTTCGTCCTATGGACTAAAACTCTCCGGTTTATATAGACACCGGAGAGGGCTAGGATTACATAGAGTCGGTTACACTGGGAGGAGATCTTCATATCATATCGCCAAGCTTGCCTTCCACGCCAAGGAAAGTCCTATCCGGACACGGGACGAAGTCTTCAATCTTGTATCTTCATAGTCCGGGAGTCCGGCCAAAGGTCATAGTCCGGCCAT
>NW_021171981.1:0-1480 GCF_002162155.2 Triticum dicoccoides
TCGTCTTTCCAAAGTAGCCCATTTCTTACCTGTTCGTGAGAGTATAACCGCTAGTCAGCTGGCAGACTTATACATCTCCCGAATAGTGTCTCTCCATGGTGTTCCTTTGGAAATTAACTCGGATCGAGGAAGTCTCTTCACCTCTCGATTTTGGGAAAGTTTCCAAAATGCTATGGGAACCCGTCTCTCCTTTAGCACCGCTTTCCACCCTCAGTCGAGTGGTCAAGTGGAACGCGTCAACCAGATTCTAGAGGACATGCTTCGAGCCTCTGTTATCTCATTCGGGATGGACTGGGAGAAGTGCCTTCCATTTGCCGAATTCGCTTACAACAACAGTTATCAATCTAGCTTGGGTAAAGCCCCTTTTGAAGTTCTCTATGGACGACGGTGTCGAACACCCCTTAACTGGTCAGAGACCGGGGAAAGACAATTCTTTGGCCCGGATATGATTCAGGAAGCAGAAGAACAAGTTCACATCGTTCGTGAAAAGTTGAAAACAGCCCAATCTCGTCAAAAGAGTCAATATGACCGAAAACATAAGGCTATGACTTTCGAGGTTGACGAGAAGGCTTATCTTCGGGTCACCCCTCTGAAGGGAACCCATCGTTTCGGTATCAAAGGCAAATTGGCTCCTCGTTACATTGGACCTTTTCGCATTCTTGCCAAACGAGGAGAAGTTGCCTACCAGTTGGAACTACCTCCGCATCTCTCCAGAGTCCACGATGTCTTCCACGTTTCCCAACTCAGGCGTTGCTTCTCGGATCCTATCCGTGCAGTGGACCACGAAACGCTTGATCTTCAGGATAATCTTACATATCGAGAGTACCCCATTCGTATCCTCGATCAGGCCGAGCGTACCACTCGACGCCAGAACATCAAGTTCCTCAAAGTACAATGGTCGCACCATTCTGAGGATGAAGCAACTTGGGAAAGGGAGGATCGTCTTCGACTCGAGTACCCCGCCTTCTTCCCGGAGGAACCTAAATCTCGGGACGAGATTCTTTTGAGTGGGGGTGAGTTGTCACACCCTAGCTAGTCATGCATTAGAGTGTTGCATCATGTTTACTCTTTCATCAGAAACTTGAAATGGGGATGACAGAACCCCCAGTCCCCTCTGAAACCAACTAGGGTTTACTAAAATAATTTTCAATGAACCTGAAATGCCCTTCTAAAATGCCCATCATTTTTTTCTTGGTTCAGAACCTCTGCCAAAAGTGGTGCACATTTTCCTAGGCCATCTTAGGGTTTTTGAATTAAATCATAAATATTTGAATTTGGGCATTTAAAATTATATAAAATATTTAAATGCTCAAATATCTCCAAACTAAAATGTTTCATGTTGGGAATAATCCAACTATGGACCAGGAGTAATTTGGTGATTTTTGAAGTTGCCTAGGTATTTTATTAAATTCAACAAAGTTGCAGATATATTAAATAAAAACAGAAACAGAAAAAAAGGGGAAAACTTACCTGGCGCCAC
>NW_021171982.1:0-1416 GCF_002162155.2 Triticum dicoccoides
CAATCATGGAAATGACTCTGAGACCCCAAAATAGAGTAGTAGTCCAAGAAACGGGCCAGAATCGGCCCAAACTGTGATTGTTGATGACCGACACGTAAGCGCACCTTGGAATTCGACAACCATGGAAATCGCTTTGGGACCCCAAAACGGTGAGTAATAGTCCATGAAACGGGCCAGAATCGGCCAAAACTGCGAGTGTTGATGACCAACACGTAAGCACACCTTGGAGTTCAACAACTATGGAAATCACTTCGGGACCCCAAAACCGTGAGTAATAGTCCACGAAACATGTCAGAATTGGCCAAAACTGTGAGTGTTGACGACAGGCACATAAATGCACCCCGGGGTTCATCAATGGTGGAAATCCCTCTGGGTCTCCAAAACATTGAGTAATAGTGCACGAAACGGACACGATTCGGCAAAATATGTGAGTGTTGATGACCGACACGTAAACACACCCTGGGGTTCGCCAATCATGGAAATGACTCTGAGACCCCAAAATAGAGTAGTAGTCCAAGAAACGGGCCAGAATCGGCCCAAACTGTGATTGTTGATGACCGACACGTAAGCGCACCTTGGAATTCGACAACCATGGAAATTGCTTTGGGACCCCAAAACGGTGAGTAATAGTCCATGAAACGGGCCAGAATCGGCCAAAACTGCGAGTGTTGATGACCAACACGTAAGCACACCTTGGAGTTCAACAACTATGGAAATCACTTCGGGACCCCAAAACTGTGAGTAATAGTCCACGAAACATGTCAGAATTGGCCAAAACTGTGAGTGTTGACGACAGGCACATAAATGCACCCCGGGGTTCATCAATGGTGGAAATCCCTCTGGGTCTCCAAAACATTGAGTAATAGTGCACGAAACGGACACGATTCGGCAAAATATGTGAGTGTTGATGACCGACACGTAAACGCACCAAGGGTTCGTCAATCATCGAAATGACTCTGAGACCCCAAAATAGAGTAATAGTCCAAGAAACGGGCCAGAATCGGCCCAAACTGTGATTGTTGATGACCGACACGTAAGCGCACCTTGGAATTCGACAACCATGGAAATCGCTTTGGGACCCCAAAACGGTGAGTAATAGTCCATGAAACGGGCCAGAATCGGCCAAAACTGCGAGTGTTGATGACCAACACGTAAGCACACCTTGGAGTTCAACAACTATGGAAATCACTTCGGGACCCCAAAACCGTGAGTAATAGTCCACGAAACATGTCAGAATTGGCCAAAACTGTGAGTGTTGACGACAGACACATAAATGCACCCCGGGGTTCATCAATCGTGGAAATCCCTCTGGGTCTCCAAAACATTGAGTAATAGTGCACGAAACGGACACGATTCGGCCAAATATGTGAGTGTTGATGACCGACACGTAAACGCACCCTGGGGTTCGTCAATCAT
>NW_021171983.1:0-669 GCF_002162155.2 Triticum dicoccoides
GCGGGCCCGGCGGCGGGGTCTGGCGCGGGAGGCGATGTGGCGAGCATGGGTTGGCTGCGGGCGGCGAAGGCGGACATGTCCGGTGGGGCACGGACATGTCCGGCGGCTGGAGGAGGAAGAAGCTAGGGTTAGGGTAGGATTTCGTCCGCGAATTTGGAAGGGGAGGGCCTTTATATAGGTAGAGGGAGCTAGGAGAATCCAAATGAGGAGCGGTTTTCGCCCACACGATTGTGATCGAATGACCGAGAGCATGGAGGTGAGTTAGATGGGTTTTGGGCCACTTTGGAAGGGTTTTGGGCTGCAAAGAGAGAGGGGGCTTTACGGTTACCCGGTTAACCGTTGGAGTACCAAACGACCTCCAAATGGCACGAAACTTGACAGGCGGTCTACCGGTGCTATACCAAGGCTGCTTGGCAAGGCCCGGTCCATTCCGAGAACGTTTAATACCCGCTCACAACAAGAGACGAAAGGGGAACGCCAGAGGGCATAGGAGTGCCGGATTGCAAAACGGACAACGGGGAAAATGCTCGGATGCATGAGACGAACACGTATGCAATGCAATGCACATGATGACATGATAAAATGCAACACGCAAGCAAATGACATGGCAATGACGGCGAATAACTGGCAGACACCTAGCGCATCGGATCCGGGGCATTACAACACTCC
>NW_021171984.1:0-3119 GCF_002162155.2 Triticum dicoccoides
TTTTACTTATTCAAAGCTAAGTCTTTATCATCGTTTAAGAGGCTTGACGCCCACAACTTCTAGGACCAAAGAGAGTTGGATGCATCGCACAATTCAAACATAGGTCCCTAATGATCACTTGGGGGCTTCCTGCTCATCGAGCATAGCTGTCAGTACCCTCTTGATTCGGCGCAATGCCAAAACTTATATGATCACTTGGGGGCTTCCTACTCATTAAGCATAGCTGTCAGTACCCTCTTGATCCGGCACAATGCCAAAACTTATATGATCACTTGGGGGCTTCCTGTTCATCGAGCATAGTTGTCAGTACCCACGTGATCGGCGCAAGGCCAAAAGGTTATATGGTCACTTGGGGGCTTCCTGTTCAAACATAGGTGTATTCACCAAAGAGAACATAGCTGTCGGTACCCTCTTGATCGGCTCAACGCCACGTTTGTAAGTATGTCACTTGGGGGCTTCCTATTCAAACATAGGCGTATTCGACCGAAGAGAACATAGCATTACTACCTCTTGACCAGGTTTGTTCAAACATAGGTGTATTCGACCGAAGAGAACAAACTCTGACCGGGTCGCCTACCTGTAACACCAACACTTCAACTCCATCAGGTCATCTTGATTGACCCGCCGAGCTCTTAACAATCAGTCTTTACAGTGTATTCGACCAAGATCTGAGCTCGATTAAGGTTCAAACGGCGGCTTGTCATGCGAGAGTATGATTTACAATGTCAGATGGATCCAGGCTTCTTAAGTCGCCTTCCTTGAAACTTGGATAAATCGGCCCATGATACTATTGCTCCGGCCTCGCCTACTCCTCATAAGTCTTTGAGCAAGACCAGACTTATCTAGGGTTCAAATGTCAATTGGGCACACTGTGACTCAGGATCACGGCAACACGAACAATCCAGTGGCTCCGGCTAGTTTCATTGAAGATGACACTTTACTTTGACAATCAACCAAAACCTTGAATTTCTTGTGATTTCTTATTCACGTTTGAGTTTTTTCGTTGTTTTCTGGTTTTTAAGTCAGGCACAGCTGCCCTGTTTACGGCTCACATTGGAAGCATGCTTTGGGTTTATACAACCCGTCGGGGGGACAACCTCTAAATCGCCAAGGTGTAATGAATACCATGGTTGAACTTATAGCTCTAACACCTCTAAATTGCACGACGCTGATAAGCCGGCGGTTTAAGTATATATATCACATGTATGTTGTTTTCTTCGCAGTTATCAGACTGACCCTGGTTATGGACTATTTGTCCCCAGCGGCTTTCATTGGGTATCATGACCTGCCCGACGATAAGCCGCCAGGGCCCTTGTGGTTTTTTCTTTGTGTGCAGGATCATAATAATTCACATCTGCATAAGTCAAAGATTATCATACAGAGATTGGTTCTTTAAACCGGTGGATCATCAGTGTTACGGCAAACAGAAAACGTGCATGATGGCATGACCAATTCAAGTTTGAACTATTCTATTACACATCTCCATGAGCCAACATAAGGTTAAGTGTCTTATCACCACTTAAAGTCTTTCAACCGCCTGGCGGTTCACTCTCCTTGATCGTGCTGACGGGAGGCCTCTGGTTCATCCCTTGTCAGTTCTTCCTCCTCCATCGTCTGGAAGTTTGGTTTGGACCAGTCAAAGCCATGCAAGGCAAAGAATTCAGCCTCGTTGTCAATCAGATTGGACGGGTCAATATCAGGGGCGAAAGTGTGCTTACGAATCGACAAAATTAAGTCCATCACTTTATATGCAGGCGTCTGCATCTTCTGATTGTCTTCATCATAAGCCGGCTGATATTTGGAAAGATTGGTTTCTTCAGCGATGACTGTTGCATGAGGATGAATCTGTTTGACACAGTCGGCAAAGTCTTGTTGATCGAAGGAGGTTCCATCTTCCTTTAAGCTAGGATACCCACTAGCTACATCTGTCGGGTCTAATTCTGGTACCCATGCTTTGGCACGGCTCAAGGCTGTTATAGCTCCGGCTCTAGCACTGGGCCGTTTCATTTCTTGAAGTCTGGTGGGCAAGATGGACAATTTCTTCAAAACATCACTTAACAGTTTTGGTCCTTGATTCGATGGGGCGATAGTAGCGAGAGTCTGTTGAGCTCCAGTATATAATTGCTCCACGAGAGTATAAACTGCCTTGAGCTTCACCAGTGTGTCTTGGCTAAGGTTGCTGCTCCTGGGACCTGAGTTACAGATTGGTTAACTGGCGGTTTACATCATGACGACAAATACTCACTTTGGATAAGTAACAAGGCGACTCACCGAAAATAGCAGAAACCATCTGAGACACACGGTGTTTTAAACCGGAGAGCTCAGTGGTCACCTCCTAAAGAGCGGCTTCTGCCTTTTCAGCGTGCTATATCAAGGCAGTTTTTTCTTCAGCCCAAGCCTTTTTATCCTCAGTAAAACTGGTCTTCAATATTTCCGACTCAGACACACTAAACTGGAATTTTGACTCAACTTTCCGGGTCTCATTTTCTTGAGCCGCCAGCCGGGTCTTGACATCATTCAGTTGAGACTCTAGTTCAGCAGTAGCAGCCTGCATACATCACAAATTTGTCGAACATATTTCATGGCGGATTACAACAATATAAGTCCCAAGCGCTTTGCAAGCAACAACACTTGGCACTTGGGGGCTTATGTCTATCAACGCAATTTTTCAACGGAAACGACTTTTATAACTAAAAGTCACAAGTGCTTTACAAGGAACAACACTTGGCACTAGGGGGCTAATGCATATTCCTTGTCTCTTCCAAAGGATGAGCTGGGTGTGCTGTCAATAGTCTCAGACAACTCATGGGGGCTATGCAGTTAAGTTCTGCTCTTTTACACAATGATCAATAGGACCAGCTCATTCATACTAATTAAACCGGCCCTTGGGGACTACAAAAGCAAAATTATGCTATTATCACCATCCAGTTTAGTTTTAAACCGGACTTGGAGGGAGTCTAGGACAGAAGCTTGTAAGTTCTTGAAGTCTACAGATTATTCAATCTTATCATAGTCAGAAGATATGGGGCTGGCAGGATATATAACTTATGTAAGCCGGATAACGTACCTCATACTTCTGGTGCATCTATTTAACCATTTCAATTTCAAAGTCACGGCTG
>NW_021171985.1:0-3119 GCF_002162155.2 Triticum dicoccoides
TTTTACTTATTCAAAGCTAAGTCTTTATCATCGTTTAAGAGGCTTGACGCCCACAACTTCTAGGACCAAAGAGAGTTGGATGCATCGCACAATTCAAACATAGGTCCCTAATGATCACTTGGGGGCTTCCTGCTCATCGAGCATAGCTGTCAGTACCCTCTTGATTCGGCGCAATGCCAAAACTTATATGATCACTTGGGGGCTTCCTACTCATTAAGCATAGCTGTCAGTACCCTCTTGATCCGGCACAATGCCAAAACTTATATGATCACTTGGGGGCTTCCTGTTCATCGAGCATAGTTGTCAGTACCCACGTGATCGGCGCAAGGCCAAAAGGTTATATGGTCACTTGGGGGCTTCCTGTTCAAACATAGGTGTATTCACCAAAGAGAACATAGCTGTCGGTACCCTCTTGATCGGCTCAACGCCACGTTTGTAAGTATGTCACTTGGGGGCTTCCTATTCAAACATAGGCGTATTCGACCGAAGAGAACATAGCATTACTACCTCTTGACCAGGTTTGTTCAAACATAGGTGTATTCGACCGAAGAGAACAAACTCTGACCGGGTCGCCTACCTGTAACACCAACACTTCAACTCCATCAGGTCATCTTGATTGACCCGCCGAGCTCTTAACAATCAGTCTTTACAGTGTATTCGACCAAGATCTGAGCTCGATTAAGGTTCAAACGGCGGCTTGTCATGCGAGAGTATGATTTACAATGTCAGATGGATCCAGGCTTCTTAAGTCGCCTTCCTTGAAACTTGGATAAATCGGCCCATGATACTATTGCTCCGGCCTCGCCTACTCCTCATAAGTCTTTGAGCAAGACCAGACTTATCTAGGGTTCAAATGTCAATTGGGCACACTGTGACTCAGGATCACGGCAACACGAACAATCCAGTGGCTCCGGCTAGTTTCATTGAAGATGACACTTTACTTTGACAATCAACCAAAACCTTGAATTTCTTGTGATTTCTTATTCACGTTTGAGTTTTTTCGTTGTTTTCTGGTTTTTAAGTCAGGCACAGCTGCCCTGTTTACGGCTCACATTGGAAGCATGCTTTGGGTTTATACAACCCGTCGGGGGGACAACCTCTAAATCGCCAAGGTGTAATGAATACCATGGTTGAACTTATAGCTCTAACACCTCTAAATTGCACGACGCTGATAAGCCGGCGGTTTAAGTATATATATCACATGTATGTTGTTTTCTTCGCAGTTATCAGACTGACCCTGGTTATGGACTATTTGTCCCCAGCGGCTTTCATTGGGTATCATGACCTGCCCGACGATAAGCCGCCAGGGCCCTTGTGGTTTTTTCTTTGTGTGAAGGATCATAATAATTCACATCTGCATAAGTCAAAGATTATCATACAGAGATTGGTTCTTTAAACCGGTGGATCATCAGTGTTACGGCAAACAGAAAACGTGCATGATGGCATGACCAATTCAAGTTTGAACTATTCTATTACACATCTCCATGAGCCAACATAAGGTTAAGTGTCTTATCACCACTTAAAGTCTTTCAACCGCCTGGCGGTTCACTCTCCTTGATCGTGCTGACGGGAGGCCTCTGGTTCATCCCTTGTCAGTTCTTCCTCCTCCATCGTCTGGAAGTTTGGTTTGGACCAGTCAAAGCCATGCAAGGCAAAGAATTCAGCCTCGTCGTCAATCAGATTGGACGGGTCAATATCAGGGGCGAAAGTGTGCTTACGAATCGACAAAATTAAGTCCATCACTTTATATGCAGGCGTCTGCATCTTCTGATTGTCTTCATCATAAGCCGGCTGATATTTGGAAAGATTGGTTTCTTCAGCGATGACTGTTGCATGAGGATGAATCTGTTTGACACAGTCGGCAAAGTCTTGTTGATCGAAGGAGGTTCCATCTTCCTTTAAGCTAGGATACCCACTAGCTACATCTGTCGGGTCTAATTCTGGTACCCATGCTTTGGCACGGCTCAAGGCTGTTATAGCTCCGGCTCTAGCACTGGGCCGTTTCATTTCTTGAAGTCTGGTGGGCAAGATGGACAATTTCTTCAAAACATCACTTAACAGTTTTGGTCCTTGATTCGATGGGGCGATAGTAGCGAGAGTCTGTTGAGCTCCAGTATATAATTGCTCCACGAGAGTATAAACTGCCTTGAGCTTCACCAGTGTGTCTTGGCTAAGGTTGCTGCTCCTGGGACCTGAGTTACAGATTGGTTAACTGGCGGTTTACATCATGACGACAAATACTCACTTTGGATAAGTAACAAGGCGACTCACCGAAAATAGCAGAAACCATCTGAGACACACGGTGTTTTAAACCGGAGAGCTCAGTGGTCACCTCCTAAAGAGCGGCTTCTGCCTTTTCAGCGTGCTATATCAAGGCAGTTTTTTCTTCAGCCCAAGCCTTTTTATCCTCAGTAAAACTGGTCTTCAATATTTCCGACTCAGACACACTAAACTGGAATTTTGACTCAACTTTCCGGGTCTCATTTTCTTGAGCCGCCAGCCGGGTCTTGACATCATTCAGTTGAGACTCTAGTTCAGCAGTAGCAGCCTGCATACATCACAAATTTGTCGAACATATTTCATGGCGGATTACAACAATATAAGTCCCAAGCGCTTTGCAAGCAACAACACTTGGCACTTGGGGGCTTATGTCTATCAACGCAATTTTTCAACGGAAACGACTTTTATAACTAAAAGTCACAAGTGCTTTACAAGGAACAACACTTGGCACTAGGGGGCTAATGCATATTCCTTGTCTCTTCCAAAGGATGAGCTGGGTGTGCTGTCAATAGTCTCAGACAACTCATGGGGGCTATGCAGTTAAGTTCTGCTCTTTTACACAATGATCAATAGGACCAGCTCATTCATACTAATTAAACCGGCCCTTGGGGACTACAAAAGCAAAATTATGCTATTATCACCATCCAGTTTAGTTTTAAACCGGACTTGGAGGGAGTCTAGGACAGAAGCTTGTAAGTTCTTGAAGTCTACAGATTATTCAATCTTATCATAGTCAGAAGATATGGGGCTGGCAGGATATATAACTTATGTAAGCCGGATAACGTACCTCATACTTCTGGTGCATCTATTTAACCATTTCAATTTCAAAGTCACGGCTG
>NW_021171986.1:0-1085 GCF_002162155.2 Triticum dicoccoides
TGTTGGTTGGATGAATCTGAGATTGTGTGATGCATATCGTATAATCATGCCCACGGATACTTGAGGTGACAATGGAGTATCTAGGTGACATTAGGGTTTTGGTTGATTTGTGTCTTAAGGTGTTATTCTAGTATGAACTCTATGATGGATTGAGCGGAAAGAATAGCTTTATGTTATTTTACTACGAACTCTTGAATAGATAGAACAGAAAGGATAACTTGTCACATCCCTAGCTGCTGGTAGTGCTCTAGGCTAGCTTCATGTGTGCATCATGTTTAAATTTTTGAAACCTGAACTGAGGAATTTTGGAAGCCTCAAAAACTTAAATAAAAGAAGGGCAAAAACCCTAAAAATCTCATTCATTGCTCCAAAATGCTCTTCTTAAATGTTTGATAATTTTGGTAAGGGTTCTGGTCCCAACCAAAATATTGAACATTTTTAAGGATTTGTTTTTGGGACTTTGAATTTAAATCATTAGCTATTTGAATTTGAATTATATTCATATAACTAGAATATAATTTCAAATACCCCTGAAATATTTTATGAGCTTTTGGAAAAGTCCATATAGCAAAATAAAAATATTCAGAGGAGCTTTTGGCATTGCTTGAATTATTTTAAATTCAAAACAGTGGCAAAATATTAATAAAAATAAAACAAACAGAACAATAAAACAGGAGAGAGAGGAAACCTACCTGGGCCACTTACCCGCAGCCTACCTGGCGCCACCAACCGGCCCAGCCGGCCCAGCCCACCTCCTCCCCCTTGTCCTCTTCCTCCTCTGCCAGGAGGACGAACAGAGGCGAGGCGTGGCGCGCGCCCGAGAGGCCTCGGCCACCTCCTGCTTCCCGGCCACCTCCTGCTTCCCCGGCCTCCCTAGCAACGCCACGACGAGGCCTCGTGTCCCCTCGCTCCTCTTCCTCCCCCGCTGCATCCCCTCTCTCCTCTGTTCCCTCTCTCTCGCCCGGACCGAACGGAGCCGCCGCCACCGACGAGCTCCCTCGCGGCCACCGCCACCCCCTCTCCTCCCCGACGCGCTCCCGAGCTCCGCCGGTCCTCCCTCATCCTCCTCGTCGTCTCACGCGACC
>NW_021171987.1:0-962 GCF_002162155.2 Triticum dicoccoides
TGTCACATCCCTAGTTCTGGCCTGTCCTATGCTTGCTTCCATCTGAGCATCATGTTTAAATTTTTGAAACCTGAACTGAGGAATTTAGAAGCCTCAAAACCCTAAATAAAAGAAGGGCAAAAACCCTAAAAATCTCATTCATTGTTCCAAAATGCTCTTCTTAAATGTTTGATAATTTTTGGCAAGGGTTCTGGTCCCAACCAAAATATTGAACATTTTTAAGGATTTATTTTTGGGACTTTGAATTTAAATCAATACTATTTTGAATTTGAACTTATATCCAAATATTACTGAATATATGTTCAAATAACTGAAACATTTTTATGTGCTTTGGTATAATTCCATTGTGCTAAATAAAATGTTCAGGGGAATTTTGTCACTGTTTTTGAATTTGTTTTATTTCAAAACAGTGGCAAAAGATTAAATAAAAACAAAATAGAAGAAAAAAATAAAAAGAACATAGCCTACCCGGCCTCACCCGTGCAGCCCACCAGAGCCGGCCCAGCTCCTGTGCTGGTCCAGCACTGTGTGGCCCAGCCCACCTCCTCCTCCCTGTCGCCTTCCTCCTCGCGCCAGTAGGCAGAGGAGGGACACGGCGCGCGCGCCCGAGCTCGCCACGCCACCACCCTGCTCGTCTGCATCGCCTGGCCACCGCGACGCCGCGCGTCGTCTCCTCGGCGCCGCCCCGACCCCCCTGGACCCCCTCGCTCTCTCCCTCTCCCTTGTATCTCTCCTCTGCTTCCTCTCTCTCTCACTCGCCGAGCGCAGCCGCAGCCGCGCCACCGTAACGCCGCGGCCACCGTCTCCCCCTCGACCCCTCGCTGTGCTTGCGAGCTCCGCCTCGACCCCCTCTTCCTCCCCACCGATCCACGGCCCTCCGGAAGCCCTGCATCGCCGCCCACGTCGCCGTTCCCCTCCTCGGCCACCGGAGATCGTCGCCGTCGATTCGCTGCACTCCGGCC
>NW_021171988.1:0-1954 GCF_002162155.2 Triticum dicoccoides
TGGTTTGGGTGAGTGTATCCATGACATATGTGAGTATTGTTAATTAATGGTTTACTTATGGTGGCTACTTAAATACACATCTGGGTGGATTGCCTGAGGCACCCTGGAGTACCCAGTGGTTGTTAGGGCACCTGGAGAATCCAATGTTGTCCTAGGATATCCCGGAGTACCCGTGTGATCATCCTACGGTCCGCCATCGAGGCTCAAAGGGATCATAAGATTATTCATGCTAGAAACTTCCGTGTGCAGCCACAAGCCAATATGGGCTCTGGCATAGTTGAGTAAGTTGCGTGAAGCTCTTGAAGAGGTAGACTAGCAGATGTAGTGGGTTGTAGGTGGTACTGTCTATCCAGAGTAGAGAGTTAATGCTTCAGAAAGACCGTGTCTCGAATCTCCGACCATGGATGTATTCGAGTCTTGTGGGGAAAAGTGCGCAAACCTCTGCAGAGTGTATAAACTAATCATGGTTAGCTGTGTCCCCGATTATGGACATCTTGAGTATCTAGTTCTTGGATTATCATGTTGATCTCATCACTCTAAATATAATTTGATTGGGTTTAATGACGATGCTTAATTGGGATTGAGTTGGAGGAACCTTCTCAATGTTTAACAACCACCATGATAGTTAAATAAAATTTATTCCTTTGTTGTAGGGAAAAATTGGCTTTATGCAAAACTGTAACCATAGAGCTTTCCACCAGCCATATATTCATGTAGTGATAGCATTTATTATGTTCATCATTCTTTGTGTTACATTGCTAGAATATTCCATGTGTTGACCTGTTTCGGGCTGCAACATTCATGTTGCAGACTTTTCGGACTACGAGTAAGGTGCCATAGGTCGTTGTCTTTCACTCAGTGATGTCGTTGGAGTTTATGGACTCACTTTATCTTTGAAGCCTTTTGCTGTTATCGATTTTAGATGGACTTAATCCATATTATTGTAATAAGTTCTCTTTTGAGACATTCGATGTAGTGTGATTGCTACTCTGCTATAAATCCTCAAGTACTGTGCATGTCAGCATTACCGATCCAGGGTTGACACTGATGCACAGATATCAGACTGTTTCAGGTCTGGTCGCTACAATAGGCAAGGCAAGAACGAATGAATTTGGACAACACTCCGGTTGAAAATGGAAGGAATAGAACATGAACTTGACAAGTTAGGTGTAGTAGTAGATGCAGGAGTTGAGAAGAGGTTAGCTGAAATGTTTCCGCACGGCATGCCAAGTTCTACACAGCATACACCTAGCATCACCCAACAACCATGAGCATCCCACCTTATTCCATGCTAGCTACAAGTCAACATAGACAAGGTGAAGACAAGGGTTGCCAAGTGGCAAATCATATCGTTTACCGATGGTAGTAGAATGATGCACATGGTCATCCTGCCACTTGACATGACGAGGGTGCTGATGCAGGAGGTAGTGACGGGCTTTGAATCTTGATCGTTGCCTCATCCCCCTAAACAGGGCGTCACTATGTTAGGACAAGTGACCTAGAGCCACCTGCTTAACTGGCCAATGAATGATATAGAGGAGATTCCTCATGGATATGCCTACACCGGAGACGTAGTGTCAGATAATCCGCAATCATGGGAGAAGAATGTATGTGAAAGTTGCGGACCATCCGTGGACAAACCACCTATGCCTGTTGTCATCCACAAAGGGCAAAAATGAATATGTATAAGCCCAGGTAACCGTTTCTATCGGACTATATGTTGAAGAACTTCTCGATCTATCTTCAAGTTCTACATGTTGATGTGTAGATAAATCAAAAGAAGGTCAACATGGATACACGACCAAGGTCATAGAAGGTTATAGTTCCGTCCAGAAGTTTTTGGCCAACAAAATTGATCTGGCCTTTAATGAGGTCATCCATGCAAATATCTTCTCTATCAGCGCAGTCTCCCGAGAGTTAATAAGGCTTGGGGTACTTCATCGAGCTATAGATC
>NW_021171989.1:0-1069 GCF_002162155.2 Triticum dicoccoides
AGTTTGAAACGCGTTGTCTTAATGCAGTAAAAGAGAGCAGGAGCGAGAACATGGGATTGTATCGATATGATCAAATGGTTGGTTGCTTGCCTGATGGTTCGATGCACTGATACGGTTCTTCGTTAGGGTAATCACGGTACTCCTCGGAGGCAGAACCTGTCGCAAAGGACACCGATACACAACCATCACCAAACAATGTGCAACAATATGATGCATGCATGAAACATGGCAACATGAGTGTGTTGGGCTAATGCAACTAAAACCAGAAGGGTTTGAACAAATTTGAATCAAAGATTCAAATTTCAAACTCAAACATGGCCTTTTAAAGTGCTTTTCCTTGTTCTGCTTAAAACATCAATTTAACTTGTTTGATCATGCATGAAAATAGTACAGATGGATAGATTGGATTTTTCTGATCATTTTTCATATATAATTTGTCCAATTTGGTGTTACAGAGTAAAAGTTATGAATTTTTGAAGTTTAAATAATATTCTGGAATTTCCTGATTTAATTTAAATCCAGAAATATAAATATTGCGCCAGCATGACGTCAGCATGACGTCAGAGGTCAACTGCGGCTGGCTGGGGTCAAACCTGACGTGTGGGGGCCACACGTCAGTGACAGGGGGGTTTAACAGGGTTAACTTAATCCTAATTAGGAATTAGTGGCGCTGGGGCCCACTGTCAGTGTCAGGGGGGGTAGTTAGTTTAACTGATTCGGTTAGTGCTAATCCTAATTAGCTACAGGGCTGGGCCCACCTGTCAGGGACACAGGGGGGTTCCTGCCGTGGTCAAGGTGGGTCAAACCCACCGGCGACATGACGCCGGCGAGGCCCGAGACGGCGGCGCGATGCGGGATCGCGCTACAGGGCACGGGCGAGGCCGTGCTTGGGCTCGTTGGAGAGCTCTTGCTCCCGCGCGTCGAACGGTGGTGGTGGCCGTGCCTGGGGTGGCCTGTACCGTCGACGGCGACGACCGTGGCGGCTGCCGGAGCTCGGTTGAGCTCGGGGTCGAGGCTACAACGGCTGCGGGGATGCGGGGTTGGCACCTATGGCTTCTACGCGGTGCGG
>NW_021171990.1:0-990 GCF_002162155.2 Triticum dicoccoides
GAGATACCTGTAGTGCACCTTTATAGTCACCCAGTTACGTTGTGACGTTTGATACACCCAAAGCACTCCTACGGTATCCAGGAGTTACACGATCTCATGGTCATAGGAAGAGATACTTGACATTGGCAAAGCTCTAGCAAATGAACTACACGATCTTTTGTGCTAGTCTTAGGATTGGGTCTTGTCCATCACATCATTCTCCTAATGATGTGATCCCGTTATCAACGACATCCAATGTCCATAGCCAGGAAACCATGACTATCTGTTGATCACAACGAGCTAGTCAACTAGAGGCTCACTAGGGACATATTGTGGTCTATGTATTCACACGTGTATTACGATTTCCGGATAATACAGTTATAGCATGAATAAAAGACAATTATCATGAACAAGGAAATATAATAATAATACTTTTATTATTGCCTCTAGGGCATATTTCCAACAGTCTCCCACTTGCACTAGAGTCAATAATCTAGTTCACATCGCCATGTAATTAACACTCACAGGTCACATCGCCATGTGACTAATACCCAAGAGTTTACTAGAGTCAGTAGTCTAGTTCACATTACTATGTGATTAACACTCAATGAGTTTTATGTTTGATCATGTTGCTTGTGAGAGAGGTTTTAGTCAACGGGTCTGAACCTTTCAGATCCGTGTGTGCTTTACAAATCTCTATGTCATCTCCTAGATGTAGCTACCACGCTCTATTTGGAGCTATTCCAAATAACTGTTCTACTTGGAGCTATTCTAAATTATTGCTCCATTTTATGTATCCGGTCTCTCTACTCAGAGCTATCCGGATAGGTGTCAAGCTTGCATCGTCGTAACCTTTACGACGAACTCTTTTACCACCTCCATAATCGAGAAAATTCCTTAGTCCACTAGTTACTAAGGATAACTTTGACCGCTGTCCTATGAGCCATTCTTGGATCACTCTTGTACCCCTTGACTGACTCATGGCAAGGCACACTTCTGGTGCGGTACACA
>NW_021171991.1:0-1530 GCF_002162155.2 Triticum dicoccoides
TTTTTTTTTTGCAGACACAAGGTGCAAGACAATAGAGAAGATGCAATTCAAGAGTCAACAACTTTTATCTATAATCCAGTTCTACAGGGTACAGGGGATGCAAGAACAGGGGAGACAAGATACAAGTCAAGGTCTGCAACACTTTTGTACAGGGGGGCAATTCTTGCAACTAGAAGATTAGGGGGGACGGAGGTACAGAGAGGGAAATCAACTAGTTTTAGCAGTAAAAGAAGTTCATGGCCAGAAATTTCTGGAACAACACCTTTTTTACCTTCCCTGTTTTCACTGGGGGAAACTTGCCCAGCTACACCAATTCTCTTGCCCACAATTCTCCAGATTTATTGCCTGATCAGCATGAAGAATTGCAGACACATTTTTTTGGGCGTGTTCTGATCTTTTTTCTCCACAATTTTGTGCCTTGATCTCTTGCCCTTTTTACTTCTGTTTTTTCGCTGTGGGAGGAGAGCTCACCAAACGCTAGGCATTGGCATCTGGCGGCGGCTGGGGGGAAGGAGTCGCACGGGGGATCTGGTCTGGTGGGGCGTAGGATTTTCTGGTGGTGGGTGTGAAAGAAGGATCACGTGAGGGGATGGTTGTCGGGACCTGGCAACGAGAAGTGGAAGACTTGCCTTTTTCACACATGGGCGGGGGACCGACAGGGATGCACCTTCCATAAATACCGGCCACGAGCCTAGCCCGCATAGCGCGCGGGCGCTGTGTAGCACCGTCCTTATATTTTTAGGTATTCCAGGATCATAGTCCAGTTGATCAGGGGTGGGGGTGGACAAGTTTTTTGCAAATGAATCTGTAGTTATCATAGGCAAGTTTTTCTCAAATGCAGGCTGGTAGGGGTCAGGGAGCCTTTAGAGCACGGCAAATATACATAGCTGACTGATAGGGTTTTTTTGGGAATTTTTCACTGATAGTTTTTAACAAAGAAGCCACACGAAGCTCACATATCTCTTCCCACATGCTTGTATTTTTTCACAGCAGGGACATATTTGTTTTTTGTTGCTGAAAACACGGGATTGATCGACTCCCAATTTTCATCAAGTTGCCCAAGGACAGCAGACAGCCAAAATCGCCTAACCACGCACGGCAAGTCGGCAAATTCAACGAGCTTTAGTCGCCTACTAAACAACACTTCGGTGTCGCCCACCGCCATGTGCTTAGTCGCCTTCCATTTTTTCATCAAGTCGCCCAAGGAAAGCAGACACCCAAAAATCGACTAACAGGGAGGGGGTGCATCTCGCCTACCAGAGTCAGCTAGTGTTACCTCACCTGACGAACCAAGTCGTCTAGAAAACCCACGACCATCCACCTCCAAATTGCCTAACACGCAGGGACGCATCTTGCCTCCCTCGGTGGCCTAGTGTTGCCTCACCAGACGAACCAAGTCGCCCAAAAACTCATGACCACCCAATCCAAAATCGCCTAACACGGGAGGGGGGGCTTCTTGCCTCCCTCGATGGCCTAGTGTTGCCTCACCAGACAAACCAAGTCGCCCAAAAACTCATGACCACCCAACCC
>NW_021171992.1:0-1351 GCF_002162155.2 Triticum dicoccoides
CTTCTATCACAGATCCGAAGGCAAAACATTCGTTGCTAAGAATGGATCATTTCTAGAGAAGGAGTTTCTCTCGAAAGAAGTGAGTGGGAGGAAAGTAGAACTTGACGAGGTAACTGTACCTGCTCCCTTACTGGAAAGTAGTTCATCACAGAAAACTGTTTCAGTGACACCTACACCAGTTAGTGAGGAAGCCAATGATAATGATCATGAAACTTCAGATCAAGATACTACTGAACCGCGTAGATCAACCAGAGTAAGATCCGCACCAGAGTGGTACGGTAATCCTGTTCTGGAGGTCATGCTACTAGATCATGATGAACCTACGAACTATGAAGAAGCGATGGTGAGCCCAGATTCCGTAAAGTGGCTTGAAGCCATGAAATCTGAGATGGGATCCATGTATGAGAACAAAGTATGGACTTTGGTTGACTTGCCTGATGATCGGCAAGCAATTGAGAATAAATGGATTTTTAAGAAGAAGACTGACGCTGATGGTAATGTTACTGTCTACAAAGCTCGACTTGTCGCAAAAGGTTTTCGGCAAGTTCAAGGAATTGACTACGATGAGACCTTCTCACCCGTAGCGATGCTTAAGTCCGTCCGAATCATGTTAGCAATTGCCGCATTTTATGATTATGAAATTTGGCAAATGGATATCAAAACTGCATTCCTGAATGGATTTCTGGAAGAAGAGTTGTATATGATGCAACCAGAAGGTTTTGTCGATCCAAAGGGAGCTAACAAAGTGTGCAAGCTCCAGCGATCCATTTATGGACTGGTGCAAGCCTCTCGGAGTTGGAATAAACGTTTTGATAGTGTGATCAAAGCATTTGGTTTTATACAGACTTTCGGAGAAGCCTGTATTTACAAGAAAGTGAGTGGGAGCTCTGTAGCATTTCTGATATTATATGTGGATGACATATTATTGATTGGAAATGATATAGAATTTCTGGATAGCATAAAGGGATACTTGAATAAAAGTTTTTCAATGAAAGACCTCGGTGAAGCTGCTTACATATTAGGCATTAAGATCTATAGAGATAGATCAAGACGCTTAATTGGACTTTCACAAAGCACATACCTTGACAAAATTTTGAAGAAGTTCAAAATGGATCAAGCGAAGAAAGGGTTCTTGCCTGTGTTACAAGGTGTGAAATTGAGTAAGACTCAATGCCCGACCACTGCAGAAGATAGAGAGAATATGAAAGATGTTCCCTATGCATCAGCCATAGGCTCTATCATGTATGCAATGCTGTGTACCAGACCTGATGTGTGCCTTGCTATAAGTTTAGCAGGGAGGTACCAAAGTAATCCAGGAATGGATCACTGGACAGCGGTCAAGAACATCCTG
>NW_021171993.1:0-4522 GCF_002162155.2 Triticum dicoccoides
ACAGTTTTCCAGGATAGAGTATTCAACCCAAATTTATTGATTCGACACAAGAGGAGCCAAAAAATATTCTCAAGTATTAGCAGCTGAATTGTCAATTCAACCACATCTGAAAGACTTAATATCTGCAACAAAGTATTTAGTAGGAAAGTAGTATGGAAGTAGCGGTAACGGCGGCAAAAGTAACAGTAGCAGTTTTATAGTAATTGTAACAGTGGCAATAGAGAAGTAACTAAGAAAAGATCAATATGTGAAAAGCTCATAGGCAATGTATCAATGATGGATAATTATTTCAGATGCAATTCATCATGCAACAATTATAACATAGGGTGACACAGAACTAGCTCCAGTTCATCAACGTAATGTAGACATGTATTCTGAATATAGTCATACGAACTTACGGAAAATAACTTGCATGACATCTTTTGTCCTACCCTCCCGTGGCGGCGGTGTCCTAATGGAAACTAAGGGATATTAAGGCCTCCTTTTAATAAAGTATCGGACCAAAGAATTAGCACTTAGTGAATACATGAACTCCTCAAACTACGGTCATCACCGGGAGTGGTCTCAATTATTGTCACTTCGGGGTTGCCGGATCAAGAACTCACATGTATTCATGAAAACATAATAGGTTCAGATATGAAATCATGGCACTCGGGCCCTGGTAACAAGCATTAATCATGGCAAAGTCATAGCAACATCAATCTTGGAACATAATGGATATTAGGGATCAAATCATAATAAAACTAACTCGATTACATGATAAATCTCATCCAACCCATCACCGTCCAGCAAGCCTACGATGGGATTACTCACGCACGGCGGTGAGCATCAAGAAATTGGTGATGGAGGATGGCTGATGATGATGATGGCGACGGATTCCCCTCTCCGAAGCTCCGAACGGACTCCAGATCAGCCCTCCCGAGGAAGGTTAGGGTCGGCGGCTCCGTATCGTAAAACACGATGAATCCTTCTCTCTGATTTTTTTCTCCCTGAACATGAATATATGGAGTTGGAGTTGAGGTCGGTGGAGGTCCAGGGGGCCCATGAGGCAGGGCGGCGTGCCATGCACCCTCGTGGACAGGGTGTGGGCCCCCTTACGCTGATTCTTACGCCAATACTTTTTATTAATTCCAAAACGTGTTTCCGTAGATTTTCAGGTCATTCCGAGAACTTTTATTTCCGCACAAAAATAACATCATGGCAATTCTGCGGAAAACAGCGTTAGTCCGGGTTAGTTCCATTCAAATCAAGCAATAGAGTCCAAAACAAAGGCAAAATTGTCTGGAAAAGTAGATACGTTGGAGACGTATCAGCGGGTTGTTTGCAGTACTGAAAAATCCTGCCAGTATGCCGCTACGAGTTGGGGCATGGCACTTGTGCATCTGGAGAACCACTCCTTGATTCTACTTCGAGCAAACATAATGGGATCCTTTGCAAAAAGATTATAACAGTTGGCCACTGGCATCGGGTAAGGATGTCAATGGGTCGGGTCCATATCCAAATCCATCAAGACGGTCTCTGTCCACCCATGAAAAAACACATGGGCGAAAAAATGTGTCCATGTCCAAACCCGATGGATATCCATATCCGTTGGATATCCATGAGTCCTCTCAAGACATATACATACGACATAACACAATATGCACATAAGTTGTTGCACCCATGCATCAATGCGCGTGTGAAAAAAAAAAGAGACGGAGGGGTCGAGGGGATACGGAGTTGCATTGTCGTAGGCCAATGGTGCTGCATGTTGAAGTGCTCCACCGTACAAGGAGATAGCGGCTCACAGTGTTGACCATCTCTTTGGATGCAGGAGGAGCAAGAAGAGGAGACGGTGCTGATATTTAATGATGACTCTTTTAACAACGATATAAAAGGATCAGTAGGGGCTGAAGTAATATTAAGGCGGGGATTGAATGTCAACTAATATAAGTTACGATGGGGATTGTATAATTTGCTTTAAATGTTTTAGATTATAATAGGTGAAATTATAGTGGGACATGTGACTATGGGGTAAGGATAGCAGAATATTGCATTTAAGTCATACTATCGGGTCGGGTTTGGATAAATCCATCGGTACAAGATTATGTTCATGCCCTACCCACGAGTAATCGGGTCGGGTTTGGGCGCCGCCACCCATGGGTGCTAGAGCATATCCAAACCATATTCATACGGGTCGGGTTCGGCACGATGTCAAGCGTGGACGTCTTAGCCTCCACCATCTACATATTTGCCGATAGTGGCACTAAGGCTGGCGGAGAGGCCTGCTGGGGCATATGCCGGCACGTATGTCATGTGTTGATATAAAGGCGATGACCTGGAGATCATAGTAGGGATATGTTCAATTTACTCAGGAGATTTGATCGTGTAAATTAATTTGACATGTTCTTGTGTGGTAAAAAACATAAAAATGGAAGAGTAAAAGACAAAGCCTGGAATTATTTGCAAAGAATGAACAAAAAATAGAAAATGATATCATCAGTTATGAGCTTTTAGTTACCCACACTATTTATATATGTTTTGGGCAAGTTTCAAGGCTTTCTGCACTCTGCATTCCAGCCCAAGGCCATGGCGTGCGTTCAGGCAACGTGGCAGCGGCACACGGAGCTCTACTGCACTGCAAGGAATACAACTCCAATAGCAGTTTCCTTCACGGCTAGTACATTTACCTATATCAGGCTATGCAAAGGCACCACTAGCCAGGCCGGTAGCCAACCCCTACTGTAAGTTTACTGTTGTATCAAAGCCACAAAAATTGCTAACTATTAGTGTTAGAAGGGAGAGAGAGGATTGGTGGAATAGTTCTTGTATTGTTTGAGCCTCGTGGGCATATATATAGGAGTACAATGATCTACTTGGAGTACAAGACAAGACAGAACAAATCCCAGTTTATCTCCTCTTTCCTAATAATCATGATACTCAACATCCCCCAGCAGTCACAACGATAGCGACGCAGACGGTGAGACTGGACAAGAATCAGAAGGCAAGCTGACGGACACCTTCCCACAGTCGTAACGGTCGATGCATCGCGGAGTCGTGGCTGGAATGAAAACCGACGAGGTTGCTCAAGCAGGCGGTAGCCCTTTGTGCCATTTATCGATGTAGCCGAGAGCGTGGGTGTTGGAGCCGTGGTCAAGGTAGCCATGCGAAGAATGCCGTGGTCGATGTTGAGTCGGGGTAGCCGGTGTCAGGAAGTAGCCGTGGAGCTGCGGGCGCAAGGAGGCGCCGAGTTAGTCGTGTGCGCAGTGGCGATGCAGGTGTCCCAGTCGGAGCAGGGCGATGACGGCCGGCGCAGGGCGACGGGTGGGCCAGCGCGCGGACGATGGCCTTGAGGGGCCGCCTGCCGCGCAAGGCCGCCGGGTCGGTGAAGTAGCCGGCCGGGCGCGCTGGTGTCGAAGTGGAGGCGCAGGGTGTCGATGGCGGAGGCGGGGGACGCAAACTGGTCAATCGAAGATCGGAGAACCAAAAAGAAAATGCCGATTAAAACGACCGGCGAGAGAGCGAAATAATCCAGAGCAAGGGCTCGGGAAAAAGACTTTTTAGGGCAGTCGGCCAACACGGCCGGTGGACGTACCCTAGGTACGGTCGGCGCGACCCCCGACGGTGGTCATGGAGGCCGACCGCCCCAGGGGCGGCGCGCGGGTGCGGAAGCAGCGACGGCTAGGGTTTAGGATTAAGATAAGGCTGATATCATGTTAGAAGGGAGAGAGAGGATTGGTGGAATAGTTCGTTGTATTGCTTGAGCCTCGTGGATATATATGTATAGGAGTACTATGATCTACTTGGAGTACAAGACAAGGCAGAACAAATCGTAGTCTATCTCGTCTTTCTAATAATGACGATACTCAACAATTAGCAATGATGAACCACGAGTAGATAAGGGATACATTTTAATTCTGAAAATGTCATAGCAAGTATTGATCTGCAAAAAAAGTGGAACCACAAGCATGCCTGCAACACAAGCCCATAAGACAAGGAAAAAACTATTCAGAGTATACATGTGGGTCTTCTTCTCCAACACAAAATAAAATCTCGGTCGCAAATAGTAACGATACTATATAATATCCTAGTCCAGCAAAATTTATAACCAGCTTGTGATACACTCTGATACTTATAACAGAACCCAATAAGTATTGCTTGTAAGATGAATTGGGAAGCGTAGAACCCTTCGTCTGGGCCGCATTGTATTATATAGGAAACATGCCGTGGCTTACAAGGGAGAGATCGATCAGAGGAGATCGACCAGGTTCGGTACAGGAGGTTAATAGAAGTAGAGATAAGAGGAGATAAAAATACAAAGAGATTTAAACTACTCTCCTATCTCTATACAACATCTTCTAACATTCCCCCTCAATCTGAACCGAGTGAACTTTACCAAGGTTAAGATTGTTCTTGAAGTCATTCAATCTTCCTGTAGTAAGAGGTTTTGTGAAGTCATCAGCAAGTTGATCACCAGTTGGTATAAATCGAATATCAAGTAGCTTGCGAGCTACTCTTTCTCTGACAAAGTGTAAATCAACTT
>NW_021171994.1:0-1911 GCF_002162155.2 Triticum dicoccoides
TTAGCATCAAGTTGCCAGGAGCAGTGAAGCGCCAATAATGGTCAACTATGGTGCTTGAGGAGATGGATATATGTAGTTGTAAGGTTGCAGATATAGGCTGGAGCAATATGTAAGTACTATTACAGAATTACTTCAGCTTATGCTGAGTGTTTCCATTAGCTAGATGGTTGTGCTTCATGTCCTAGGATCACATGCCCTTTATGTTCAGAGTACGGTCTGATTATGAATAAGATAATAAAAGGGTCGTTACTTCTAACTAGACATTTTGTTAATTTCCAGTTGAAGGCTTCCACGCGCCACCTCCTTCTCCCCCTCCTTCGCCGGGTCGAGAAGGGAGCAGCGACGAAGCAGAGGTAGACGTGGACACGTGGTAGGAGCCAAGGGGGGAACGGGGAAAGGCGGACGCGAGATCCGTGAAGCCAGAGAAGGTACGTGAGCTTGTCCACCGCAGGCTATAGCTCCAAAATCGGCGGTGTCAGCCGCCACCAGTGCCACCGTGTTCGCCTCCGGCTGGCCTGGTAGCAACAAAAGTATGGCTGCAGGTGTGGTTCATTCAGTTTTGTAGTTCGATTTACTTGCTTGTGCATATGTGCGTGTATACTGAGAGAGAGGGAGAGATTATTCTGTTCTAGCAGTCATATTTCTGTCGCAAATCTGCTCCCCTCCACTCCTTTTTCATTTAACTGAAATCTGAATGTGAAAAGCAGTTGCAAATTAAGAGCAGCAGAGTAAATGTTCAAAAGTTCAGAGCAGGTGCATGTTTTTGAGATTTAGAGGAAGTGTAAGCTAGAAGATGGGTTGCCATGCTTTGTAAGTATGATTAGTTGGAGTACTATTCCATCCGATGGCAGTGCAAAGTTGAAGTAGGCGTTGACGAAGGACGTTAGGGTATGTTCTTCACGTCCACACATAATTGTCCAAAAAGCAACAAATCATTTTTTCTTTGTGAAAAGGCCTAAGGCCAAATATTAACGGACACATGTCCTTACAAACTCACCCGTACGGAAAAACATTCAAATCTCTGGGGAGCCGAGATCTAGTTCTTCCTGCATCCCTATGAGCCTCTACCTAGACGGATCAAACTTTTTTCAGACCATGAGCTTATGGAAGCAGTGGCCGAGAAGTCGCTGATGTAGATCAGGAGATGTCATCGGTCGCAATTTGTGAAGCAAATCGCTGCCCCGGATAGGAAAATGTGAGAAGGGCATGTGGAAACTACAAGACCATGAAAATTGATCGAATCTGAACAGATCCCCCTAGAAACCTAAACATACAAAATCCTGTCGGAGACACAGGCCCACACACCCTCGACCGCGAATAAGCACAACAATGAAACGGGGATAGGACACGGAAAACCATATTCCTACGGAGGGATGACACGCTCTCTCGGTTCCCTGTCCAAAATCCTAAGACAACTGAGAACCCGTCGCCGCCTAGGATCCCGTCGTGTAGCCCTCTTCTCCAATGACCAGGCTAGGTCGGGCTGCCACTGAAGGTAGCCAACACGCTGGAGTTGAGATGCAACCCAGACCACCCACCAATGCACACGCAGTAACCGGCCCTCCATCGCACGGCCCACCAGGGCACAACATCTCCGAAGGACGTCCTCGTCGCCGACGGCTCTGCGTGGGTTGTGACCGGTAATGTACCATGGCGGAGGCAAGAGGAGGAGAGGCGATCTAGGTTTTCTTGTGGAGGTGGCTGAAGAGCAGACTCATACCTCAAACTAAAGCATTGCTTCGTGATAATTCAACTACGGCAACACGAAGGCATATTCACCTTATAGCGAATGAGGGCAACCTTATTTTCGACATTTGTCTTGGATATAAGAAGTGGCACACAGTGGCACTCGAGAGGAGCAGGTTTTAAAAAAAGATTGCCCGGTGCAACGCACGGGCATTTGTACTAGTA
>NW_021171995.1:0-1429 GCF_002162155.2 Triticum dicoccoides
TTATTGGGCCAGGCCCATGTAATTTCGAAATACATAAGTATAGGCTATTTTTAGAGTCCGTATGTGTGGGGAAACAAGAGATAGGGTTGATTTCGGACCCCTCCACCAAGGGCCACGAAATTCCCCCCTCTTCCTCCATATATACAGCCCTTAGGGCATTGTTTAGACTTTGGGGTTTTGTTTAGATTAAAAGTTCGCCATAGCTGCAACTTCGCGTACTTCGTTTGTGTTCAACGACCAGACAAAGGCGTCACAGAACCCCACCTTGATCAATAAAGCTTTCATCTTATATTCGCAATATCCAGATTGCAATCTTAGTTTCTTGCTTGTTCTTCGTTTGCTCGCAGGAAACAGACCCTCGTGGTCAGGTTGATCGTGCTCCGGCGTGGTCAATAACCTCTCGGAGTTGGTTTAGCGATTGCTAAGGCGCGACGTCCTCGCACGTTCGTAGTCGGATCGTCAAAGTCGACTTCCACCAAAGCGAAATCCACCATCTCATCGAAAGACGGGACACCTTTGCCTCTATCATGGAGGGGTCCGAAATCAACCATATCTCTTGTTTCCCTACACATACGGACTCTAAAAATAGCCTATACTTATGTATTTCGAAATTACATGGGCCTGGCCCAATAATAAGGTGACGCAGCACCTAAAATAGCCTCCGGACGAAATTTATGAAGTGGCATCTTGTATATTTCGTCCAAGGCTTCATGCACCCATTATGGTGGCTTCAAAGTCCTGAAATCATCACTTGTAACTCCGTTCTCGTTTCCCTTGCGCATGCCATCATCTCCAAGCTTGTTCTTGCTCCAATGTTCATCCTTCTCCAAGCTAGGCCCTTCATTTGTAAGCAAAACAAATGTATCCAATTTAGGCAGCATCATTCTCATGAACATTAGAATCATTACCAAGAAACGAAAGTACCTGGTAATTTAGTTGGCGTGCACGAGCTCTAGTAATTGGTCCAGTATGTATAGCAGCAGGGGCTGTGGGTGTAACAATTGTATTGATGTCCAATTGGATTAGGAGGTGTGTTATTACAAGATGGCAAACCTGTTGCATACTTTTCTGAAAAATTGAGTGGGCCTAGTCTGAATTATTCTACTTATGATAAAGAATTATATGCTCTTGTTCGGACTTTAGAAACATGGCAACATTATTTATGGCCCAAAGAATTTGTTATACATTCTGATCATGAATCTTTGAAACATATTAAAAGTCAAGCTAAACTGAATCGTAGACATGCTAAATGGGTTGAATTCATTGAGACTTTCCCTTATGTCATTAAACACAAGAAGGGCAAAGAAAATGTTATTGCTGATGCATTGTCTCGTCGCTATACTATGCTTTCACAACTTGACTTCAAAATATTTGGTTTGGAGACCATCAAAGATCAATATGTGCATGATGCTGATTTTAAAGATGTAAT